>NC_056736.1:294849816-294852316 GCF_019279795.1 Protopterus annectens | reverse complement strand
CACACGCACGTGCACACACACACACACACACACACACACACACACACAATGCACACACACACACACACCCACACACGTACGCATCAATACTAATAATAATAATGCATTATTCAATACACACACACACTGTGATTTAATTAATATCATTATTATTAATAATAATGCTATTACACACAATAAGTATCAATAATATTACTAATATTAATATTATTATTACTTTATTACGTAATACTTACACACACACACGCATACGCATTTATGCATTAATAATATCACACATACGTACATGTACGTACACATTAATATTACGTATGCACGACACACACACACATATTAATGACGTGTCGCATATTAATAATAATAATACACGCACAGTACGCATCAATAATAATACTGCACGCACCATTAACACACTGCACGCACGCACACACACACACACATGCACGCACCCACACACACACACGCACAATGCACGCACAACACACACACAACGCACAACACACACACCCACACACACACATACCCAATGACTGTCACACAATGGACACACAACACACAACGCCCACGCATCACACACAACACGCCCACACAACAACAATACCACACACACAACCGCACACAATGCACACACATATTAATTATCAATAACACAATAACACACAATAATGACACGCACAATAATACATGACACACACACACATGTATATATATGTATATATATATATATATATATGTATATGTATATATATATATATATATATACATATATATATATATGTGTGTGTGTGTATATATATGTATATATATATATGTATAGATGTATATATATATATATGTATATATATGTATATATATATATATATATATATATATGTATATACATGTATATATATATATATATATATATATATGACATATAAAGATATATATGTATATTATTATACGTATATATGTACATATATATTATATATATATATATATATATTATTATTATATATGTGTGTGTATATATATACACATATATATATATGCATATGTACACATACGTGTACACACACATACACACATATACGTATACGGCTATTATTATTATTAATACACACATATATATACATACATATACATGCATGGCATACATACATGGTTCACTAATCAAACTGTTCCATCCTGTTTGCGACGTCAGACGTCTCGAATCACGAACTCATGAATCGTTAATTACACAATCGACGCCCAGATGTGGAACGGTACCCCGCCCCATCCGACCGGGCGGTAGTATGGGTGTGGGAGGTGCGCGTCGGGTAATGTCGATCGCTTGAGTTTCGCTGGTTTCGCTCATTTCCAACGGTTTCCGTGTTTCGTTCGGCAAGAAACGCTGCCGATGGGGTCGTGCCGTCGCACGGAGGCATTCTAACATTTAATAGTAACCATATGTATGCATACATATATGTATGTATATATATATGTGTATGTATATATGTATATGTATTTATGTATATCTATATATTTATATATATATATATATGTATATGTATATATGTATATATATATATATATATATATATGTATATATATATATATATATATATATATATATATATATGTATACATACATATATATACTTATATGTATATGTATGTATATATATATATATATATGTATATATATGTATCTGTATATGTAAGTGTATATGTATATATATATATATATTTATGTGTATATGTATATATATACATATATATATATATGTATATATGTATATATATATATATATATATATGTATATATATGTATATATGTGTATATATATATATATATATGTATATATATGGGACATATGTATATATATATATATGTATATATATATATATATATATATATGTATATGTATATATATATATATGTATATGTAGTATATATGTATATATGTATATGTATATATGTATATATATATATATATATATATATATATATATATGTGTATATATATATATATATATATATATATATATATATATCAAATTTGATCGTCTCAAACCTTAAAAGTATATTTAAAAAAATAATAGGGTAAGATTATTTAATTATTGGTATATGAAACCTTGCCTAAATATTAAATTTTGTAAATTTAAAATATAATTTGTAAACAAATAATATACAATATTCCCAAATTTTTAAAATTTGGGGTATGAAATTTACCTAAAGTATAATTGGGTTTTAAAATTTAAAAGGGATATTGTAAATGGAAAATTTTAAAAGTAAATTATTTAATTATTTATATAATTAATTTTAAATATTAAATTGGGTTTTAAATAAAAGTATATTGTAGGAAAGAAATATTTATAATATAATATTTGGGTTTATTTATTTATAAATTTTTATTAATTTTTAAATTTTAAGCAACCCCTTTCCCCCTTTTCAGCCCCCCCCCCAGGAACAGCTTCTCCCCCCTATTTCCCAAATTCCCTTTTCCTCTTACTGTCCCCGGTGCCTTTATCCCTTCCC
>NC_056736.1:294797301-294821027 GCF_019279795.1 Protopterus annectens | reverse complement strand
CATGTCTAGTAAGCTTTAATCACAGAGGTTGCGGTCTGCCCCTGGTACAGACGGTAAGGAGTTGCAGCAGCCTTGCCTTTTAAAAGCTTTTCACATTTTAAAAGTGAAAAGCTTAAAGTAAATCCAAAGCTGAATCTTAAGGTTTTTCTTCTGTAAGAACACCATCTCTGTGTGCATCTCTGCATGCAGTTACGTACGTACTCATGCACATAGGTCCATAGGTTGGTACTGGGCTATCTGCCTGAAGGCATATATTAATCCAGCCACGTTGTGCGGAATTCACCGCCCCTTTAGTAATTCCCTAGACCCTTGTACTAGCAGCAAGCACCTCTTGCTTATTTTTTTTCCGTGTTCCTCATGGAATTTACAGCACCTGTTGCTTATTTCGTTTCTGCATTCTGGGTGGAATTTAAATGTGAAATGGCTGCTGACTGTGTTTGTGTGTGTGTGTGTGTGTGTGTGTGTGTGTGTTTTTTATGGATGGCAGGTTAGTTAATTTCCTCATGCTCAAAGCCTGTATCTTGGTTACAGGAAACAAGAGCCTGAATTATATACATGCACTACCAAACTGCAAAAAATGAGTTTTGGTACATTTTCAGAGAATTGAGATTGGGTGCATTTTCAGGGAATTGTGATCTTCAAGGGAAGAGAAATTTACTGCTGCTCATGCTAAGTCTATTTTTAATGTGCAGCTGTTTTCTTTAGCATATCCTCATAGCATAACAGGTAGCATGTTTGCTTTTGATGCCGAAGGCTGTAGGTTCTACTCCCACAGCATATAGATGGATTGCTGATACTGTGTTGCACTTTAAGGAGGAGGGTGGTGCTGCTGCAGTCCTGAGCGTGTTCTCCTTTGGATGAGATGTCTACTAACAATGAGCCTGCTCTCGGTTTGCTATTCAAAGTCAAGTCAAAGTAAACTTTATTGTTATTCAGACCCACACAGTGCGAGTTAAACAACATTACGTTGCTTCAGTTTCAAGTGCATATGTCACATGCAACATACAGAGAATAACTAGGACATATAATAGTACAGTAACATATACATATTCTAAACGAGACTGACATTCCCTACTGCAGTACTACTGCTTACCATTTTTTTTTTTTTTTTTTTTTAATGTAACGTAGTCAGTTTATTCTTCAAGGGCAGCAGGCACTGAATTTCTAGATGAAACAGTGAAATGTAAAGTTGTTTGCTTGCAGTAACCTCTTTATTAGTTACAGATCTTTTTAATGGGGATTTATTCAGATGACTTTTACTTCTGCAGAGATTGTGTGTATTGAGTGGTATTGGTGGATTGTAATGACAGAAGTTTGAGTGGCCTTTTATGGTTGAAATGCTCTGAAATGGGCAGTTTTGCCATTATTGGATCATACATTTTGTTTCATTGCATATTGAAAAATGTTCAAAACTACAAATTTAAAACAGTTTAACGTGGTGTGCTGTATTGTACAAGAAATATAATTTAGTACATTCAGGAAGGTGAATCACAGGACATGTGCATGTCAACATGGTCCTAAAAATGTTTGCAAGGGGCTTTTGGTTTGAAAACAGACCAGCAGTAAACTTTATCTGCTACTGGCCACATGCATTGTCTTTGAATGTGGGTTTCAATGCTGTTTCAATGAATGTAAGTTTCAAGGGCAGAGACGTTTGCTGTTAATACTAAGACTGTTTTCAGTGTGAGACTGTATTGTTTTGTTTAGCAAATGTCATCAGTGTTTGTGCTATAAAATTTGAAATAAAAAATTTAGATTTAATCCAAACTAGTAGGAACACTGAGAGGTTTGAACAGTGTTTATGGTAACTGGAGAAAAATAACCAATTAATGGGATGCTGAAATGGCTGCGTGTTTGTGTTTGTGTGTGTGTGTATTGGTGTGTTGGTGTGTGTGTGTGTTGGTGTGTGATGCATCTGTGTGTGGGGGCCCTATCCATTACCCTGCCTACGGCCCCATTTGACCATAATCCGGCTATGAAGTACATGCTGTTTCTTCTTGTTGCGTATGTCCGTGAATGCATGCATCCAGGTGTCAAAACTTGGTACAGGATTGGAAGAAACTCGGAAGGAACTACAGGCAAGACTGGAGAGAATCACGCTTATTTTTGCAGTTAAAGTAGCCTTCTAGTTGTACAGTAGTACAATGCAGAAAAGAGTTTTGTAGTGGAAATATGTTTTTACTTATTTATTTATTTATTTATTTAACCTGGCGAACAGGATTAATCACAGCAAGTGAATCAGCCAGGACATTGTGGACTATCAGACTGAAGGTAAATATTTTTTTAATATGAATATAACCTGATTTTCTTTGTTATTTTTTTGGAGAGGGGGATTGTCACTGTTGAAGTGACACCCCGACTCCATGTACAAAAATGTCAAAAAGGAGTTTTGGATGTGGAAAGCGGGTGGTGGCTAGCCTTGTGTGTGTGTGTGTGTGTGTGTGTGTGTGTGTGTGTGTGTGTGTGTGTGTGTGTGTGTGTGTGTGTGTGTGTGTGTGTGTGTGTGTACATTTGTTTAAATATTTTGAAATTTGATATTTATGTTCTTTTTTCCATTGTACTCTTCTGCCTTCTTTTTGTTTTGGTGAGGTGGGGGTAGCCAGTTGGGCTGTGGATTAAAGTAATATGCCCATTCACTTGCTGAGCTTAAATCCTGCCATTAAGACTGGCAAGTGAATATTTGTTAATAAATTGGATTATTTTTATCCTTTTTTTGGGGGGGGGTGTGGTGTGGCCAGCTGTACTGTGGATGAATGTAACTTGTTCTTTTCACTTGGTCACTTTAAATTCCACCGTTAAGGTGCACTTGTGTGAATACATCTGAAGAGTTATGCTTTTATGGGGGGGAGGTGGCAGTAACTTTGTCCTTTTCATATTATATTAAAGGTTATCTAATGTGCATTTGTGTGAAATAAATTGTGTGGGGGTGGCTAGCTGTGCTATGGGAGCTTATCGTCTTCATTTGCTCAGCTTAAAGTCTGATATTAAAGCCTGACTAGTGCGTATTTATGTAAAATAATCTGGAATATTTATGCTTTCTTTTCTTGTGAGGGTCTGTGTTGTTGATGAAGTAACTGGTGCTTAGTTTAAAGTCGGGCATTTACAGTTAGCGTTCATTTTTGTGAAATACATTTGAATATTGTAAGAAACATATTTGAAACTGTCCCCAGTTTTACAGAATGCTCTTGTATTTGCTTAATATGCTTGGTCTGCAAGTTACTCTTGCAAGTGTATAGTTTGCTTAGCTTATAGTCTGCCTTTACATGACTAGTGTGCATTTGCATGAAATATGCTGCAGTCTTTATTCTCACTATTCTCACTATCTCTCAGGGTGCTGTATTTATATAACCAAATTGAAACTGTTCCTGATTTTGCAGAACGTCCCTAAATTTGCTTCATCTTGATCTATTGCTATTAGAATTTGAAGTCAATTGTCCACATAAATTGCTAAATCCCAAACTACTTGGTCAACTGTTAGGGATGTTATGTCAGTGTCTTACTCAACTTTCCAAAGGAAATGATAATGCATTTTTGACATTTCACTTTAGTCCATAATTCTGGTACTTGTTATTTGTTTGGGACAAGCCTTCCTGTAAAATGGATTAGTCTTTTCGGGATTTGATCACTGCTTCTAATTTGCTCCTTGCTGGCCATTATTATGTTTCATTTCATGATTATTACTAAAAACAGTTGTCAGAGAGGATGAGGTGTTAGAAAAAATCTCCACTGGGGGTGGAGTGGGGTGGGGGTGTTAAAAATTCTGCTCCAGGTGTCAGATATGCTAAGTATGAAATTGCAGATCTATGTTTGCAAACTAAGATAATATCAAATAAGTAGATGACAACCTTGTCCCACAGTACAAAGTAAAACTTGCAGACACTATGTAGGGCTGTAAGAAGCAAATATTATTGTGTAATCAAGTCAGAAGTGATAAAGTCATTGTAATCAAATAGTGTAACATTTGAAAATTGCATGCATGAGAAACAATAAATGACTGAATTTGTAATAGGCGCACTATTTGATAAACATTATATATTAATTATTTTAACATTGCATTAGTGTAGATGGCGAAGCTGAGGAGATTTGTAAGGGAGGCATAGATAGTATATTATAGTTGGAAAAGCTGATATGAGGCTAACAAGTGACTTGGAAAGAGTGGTCAGTATCAAGAGTTTGTATAGTTTAGCACAACAGAAGAGGAATTTGTGTAAGAGGAATATGGAATATAGAAGACCAGGTAATATAACAAATGTATTCTTTTGTACTACCTTATCCTATTGGTCAGATAGTCATTATAGACTGTACCTAGTTAGTAGGAGTGAGGCTGAGGGTAATACTGAGAGCAGTGTTAATTGGTACTGCATTGACAAGGTTTTTGAAGTTTAACAAATTGATAAGGAAGGCTGATGATATAGAGGCAAGGCATCCAGTATCCAATCATACCATTTGTGATCTAGATTTGGGAATTAACACTGACCAAGATAGAGCCATTTTGGTTAAAGGTGGAAAGAAGATGTGAATGATGGCTTGCTTTGCTCCCTCTCATAGAGGGTTTGAGAAAATGCTACACTGCCAACAATTTCAGGGCTTGTGATGGGCAAAATTGCATGAATGCAAGCTTGAGGTCATGTAGCTGGGGATGGTAACATTTGCTGTGCCATGATACCTTTACATATCTGTCAAGGAAGGATTTAAGGATGAAGGCGGTCATATTCCTTAGAATGACAGGTGGTATGGGTTTCTCATTAAAGGCAGTGCAAACTCTGCTTAATTTGTGGTAACGTGCTGTGAGAGATTCTCAAAGTGCATACTAGATGGATGGTGTGGAGGACATCAAAACTGGCATGGAAGGCATTGTGGTTGGGTTGGCTTTCAAGGAAATATTTAAAAAAAAATTATATGGCAACTAAAATGCAGGCTGTCCCCTAATGGCAAAAATATACCATTGGAATCTTCAAATGCAAAGGACTGACATGTTTCCTTTCTCACGGTGGATTTTACAAGTTAGTTGTGCACTTTTTACAAAAAAAAAAAAAAAATGTGTTATAACGCAAATATTTTCTAAGTGAAGGTTGAATATGTAAAACATGCACATGACTTTTGGGTGTCTGTCTCCAGTTCCAGAGTAAAGAAGTCTGTGTAGGTTCACCTGACATTATTCTGTTTTAAGAATCAGGTTGCACATAAATTAAAAAGAAATTGTGTCAGGTACAGAGGCTGTGGTCCTTGGAATGGCACCACTGCCGCAATAATACAGAGAACAGCAACAACCATGTAGAACAAACTATAAGTCAATATGAGTATGACTTATAGTCTTGAAGGTTTGGATGTGTAACTCTAAGGGCATCTAGCAAATTAACACTGCTGCCAAGGGTTATTGCCAACTATACCCAATTAAGTTCAAATTAACAGCTGCAAAACAGGGTTAGCAATACTGGTTACACAGGCCCTTACCCACCTCACTATGCATTCAGAGTCTTACAGTCATTGATTATCTACAGTAACTACATGCCCACAGCACGCTGCCTCACATGACTTGTGCTGTCCACCTTGTTACTGTTGACATGTATGCTGTATGTGCCTTATTTGTTTACACTGGAAAAAGTCTAACCTTCTTAAGGACTGCATTGGCTATGAGAAACCTTCTGCAATTTGCTAATTGTCCCCTTCTTGTGTAGTTATGACCTACTGGCTGGATAGGAACATGGGAAGAATACTATGCAGGTGTTCATGAGCACGTTAAAATGTCTAGCCAAATATACCTTAAAGGAAACGCACTTAAAAGTTTAGTTCACTTTTTATATCCATCTCTTTAGTCATGGTATATTCCTGATCTGTCAACCAAATGTTCATATCCACAGGCAGAGTATCAGTGTCGGTGGCACAACAGGTAGTACATTTGCCTTTGGTGTGAAAGTTGTGGGTTCTAGTCTCACACTAGGTAGATTGCATAGTTTTTCAGCCATTAATCATCTGTATATGGTGTGCAGCTCTACAGAGAAAGACAATTGCAAGTTTTCTTTCTTCATTTTTTCACATTTTACCACTTTACTGGATTTTTTTCCACTAAAATAAATAGTCGCAGTCTTGTTTAACACACTAACATAATTAACCAACACAAAACATATAAACCAGTAGTCCATTAGATGGTAAACAGATTGGCAGTTAGTGTCAGAGGAGTGGTTATTTGGGTAACACAACTACATTTGTTCATTTGAAAGAACCTTTACTAGCTTATATGTTTGAATTCTACACCTTTCAAAAAGTTAAATCAGCTCTCTGGGCTGTTTCATTATCATGACTGTTTTAATAGTCTGTCTCAAAGGATAAGTGTCACAAATCAATCGCTCAAACTGTGAACTGGATGGCAGGCACAGGAGCACCGGACAGCATTTTCACTGTACCACATCCTCACACTTCCTAAATTATTGGGAGAAAACTGCAAGCTTTGCTAGATGAACACAGTACAGAGTCAGATGGAAGGAATGCTGAGCAAGTGCAACAGGAGATGAGCAAAGCAGCTTGACTGAACAGTGACAGCTGATGCGTTTTGGTTTTGAGCTTTACATACTCAAAAAACAATGTCAGTCTAGTTTTCTGAGCTTATGGATACATGACATTTAGTACTGCCACCCTTTATCTTGTAGCAGTGTAATAAAACAGGATGGCATTGTGAAGGATCTCAGATGAGACTTGCTCATCCTGTGTTTTTGTCCCAAAATAATTTTATTTATTTAGTTTCAAAATATAAACAATAATACAAGAAAGTAAAACAGAAAAAAATACTTGCCAGTACAAATCAGTGTAGAGATGCCAAAAATTATACTAATCCGTATAAGTAATTATAAAGTCTTCCTATATAATCAGGAGGGCAGCCACCAAAATGTTGATAGTAATCAACCATGATAGTCATCCTCCCAATCACTTGAACTGTGGTCCACCCATTTATATACTGAAGACTTACACATCACAAACTTTAATGCCAGATAAATCGTTTTGTTTTTTCTTTAAAAAACACGTTAATAATTCATTCAATGCACTGGAAATATGCAAAACCTTTTTGAATTTTACATTCAGAAAACTCCAAAACATATTCACAAGTACTGTTCCCTTCATCTGTGTTTTCTGACTTGCTGTTTTCCTTGCCCCCTTTTCATTTTCTTTTACACCATCAAGCTGAACTGAAAATGAAGTTTTTACCATGTATATAACAGCAACCATTATGATGTTCTTCATCTCACATTGCTGCAGTCCTAACACTTGGGTAGTCCGCTGTCCCTCGGTCGGCCCGAATATCAGAGTATAAGGCTGACGTCGGTCAAGGCGCATTTGACTGACATCAGAACGTCAGGGTACAAATGCGCATGACCGACATCATATCCTCAGTCTTTTTTGCCGCATGGTCCGATGCAGAAGCAGTGTTGCAAGTGCGTTGGCGTTCTGAAATTTTTCAATTCGGAGTTTCAGACCGAAGTCAGAGTTGGTTAAGTACCCGTTGAATATTTTAGTTTTTCTTGCCTCAGTGGTTTACCGGATGTCAGAAAAAGTGAATAACTGTATTTCTTGTGGGAAACAGATACCGCATAGGGATTACCATAATTTGTGTATACCTTGTTTGGGACCTGAGCACGGCGTTGTTGGGTGTCGCTTTTGTGCTAGGTTCAATAAGCACTATAAAGCGTAGGTTGGATTGTGCCAGGTTGGTCTTTGGGAAGCGGTGCAATTACAATATGCCGTCGGATGCTCCGGCCGCTTCCTCAAAGAAGCGCAAGGACAAGGCAGTTAAACCTAGGTTAGAGGAGTCGTCCGAACCGGACGCCGGTTCTTTAGAGGCGTCAGTGGAACCGGTGGTTCCGACGGAGGCCTCTCTGGAGTCCCAGGGAGAAACTGTGTGTTTACAGGATGTGGCCTCCCAGGAGGCAGGTCAGGCTGTAGGGGCTTCTCAGGTAACTGTACTCCCTCCCTTCCTAAGGTGTCTAGGCCCTCTCTTTCTGCTTCCAAGGCTTCTCCTAGAGGCAGGTCTAGTTTTGCTTCTGTGGGTGTCACTCCTAGTTCTTCAGGTTCTGTGCCCAAGAAGCACATGCTTAAAATGGCAGAAGATTTAATTACTTTAATTAGAGGCTCTATGCCCCCTCCTGATAAGAGGCCTAGGATGGAACCTGTGTTGGGGGATTATGAGCAGGCTTCGGATGTGTCTGAGTCTTCGGCTGAAGACTTGCAGGAGTATTCTCATTATTCTGATTCTGATGTGGATGATTCTACTCCTTCTGCTTCTCCTCCTGAGGATTTTTCTTTTTCTTTTTCAGAGACCCTTCACTCCATGAGAGAGCATTTTAAATGGGAAGGTCAGGATTCCAGGAAAAGGCTTAGGGAATTTTTGTTTTTACCCCAGCATAGGCCTTTAGCTATACCTCCTGTTCTGAATGTGGTGGAGGATGTGTTTGCAGAGGCTTCTCTTAATCCTGATTCTTTGCCTCCTGCTCCTGTTAAACCAGATAGGTATTACAGGGTGCCCGAAGCTCATAAGTATCTTTTTAAGAGTCCTAGGGCAGACCCAGAAACTGTTAGCCAGGGGCCTAAGGGTGTTAAGGCTTCTGTTGTCAAGAATCCAGTTCCGGCAGATAAAGAGGCCAGGGCCTTGGATAGGTGGGGAAAGAAAGTTTATACTTCTTCCACTCTAGCCATGAGAGCTTTGAATTGCCAATTTCACATGTTGAAATATCAAAATTATCTCCTTTCACAGTTGAAATCTAAGGTTGATGCTCTGGCGGAAGGTATTGATTGTAAAGAGTTACAAGATTTAGTGCATGTTTCTGAACAGGTGGGTAAGCATTCTTTGCAATGTGGTTTTGATGCTGTACAGGCCTCGTCTAGGGTGGCTGCCACTGGGTCAGTTCTTCGCAGGCATGCCTGGCTGAGGGATCAAAATTTATCTGACCATGTTAAAACTAGGATTTTGGATGCCCCTTTGCAATCTGATGTCTTGTTTGGTTCTCCTGTTGAAGCAGTTTTAAAGAAAATGGAAGACAAGGCTAAGTCTATGCAGACTGTTAAAGATTTTTTGCAGGTCCAGCCTCCAAAGTTTAGTAGAAATTGGCCTACTAAAGGGTGGACGTATCCTTCTTATGATTCCCAGTCTAGGGGTAGATCTAGACGTGGCAGGGGAAGAGGTCAGGGCTCTTTCAGGCCTAGAACAGGGAGTTCTCCTGCACAGTCTTGGTGAGGGCAGGGGTCAGTCCTTTCGTAAACAGACCCAATGACCTACCTTTTCAGCTGCCAGAACCTTCTCGCCTGGCAGCACCTTTGGGAGGAAGGTTGGCACTTTTCAAAGAAAATTGGAGTTTGATTACCCAAGACAGATGGGTACTGGATATCATACATCACGGTTACAGGTTTTATTTCCATACCTTGCCTCCTTTCAAAGGCATGCCAGACATTCCTCCTCAACAAAGAATAGAGGCTCACAAGCAAATTTCTCTGTTACTCCAAATAGGGGCCATACAGCCGGTTCCTATGCCAGAAAGGGGCCTAGGATTTTATTCTCGCCTGTTCCTTGTTCCAAAAGGGGAACACGTGGAGACCAATTTTGGATTTATCTATCCTCAACACTTATCTGGACATTCCCAAGTTCAAAATGTTGACGTTACAACAGCTTTTACCTCTACTGGGCAAGGATCACTGGATGGTAACTTTGGATCTCAAGGAGGCTTACCTACATGTTCCTATCAGGCTAAGTTGCAGGAAATATCTGCGTTTTCGGACTGGGACTTCTCACTTTCAGTTCTCTGCATTGCCCTTTGGCTTATCTACTGCCCAGAGTATTTACGAAAGTTCTGGCTCCAGTGATAGCTTTCTTCAGGCTAAAAGGAATACAAATCTATCCTTATTTGGACGATTGCCTGATTCTGGCTCAAGGAAGGGACGAGCTTCTTCGTCATTTGGAATATATGATAGCAGTGCTAAGATGCCTGGGGTATTCTGTGAACGAAATAAAGTCCAGTCTAGTACCCTCTCAAGACATGTGCTTTCTGGGTGTAAGACTGAATACAGCATCCCAGATGGCCTTTCTAACCCCGGACAAACAAAAGAATCTTTCCCTTTACTTCCATCATCTATCTCTTCAGTCCGGGCTGACTGCAAGGACAGTCCTTCAAGCCTTAGGGTTCATGGCATCTTGTATTCTGGTGCTTCCCAATGCCAAACTGCATATGAGGAAGTTGCAATGGTATCTCAAAAATGTATGGACACAGCACTGCCAGCATCTGGACACTGTCATTCAAATAATACCTTGCATTCAAAAGGAATTTTTGTGGTGGGCTCAGGAATGTCACCTAAACAAGGGACTCTCTGTGACCCGGCCAGAGGCGAGTCAAATTTTAACGACCGATGCCTCAGACAAAGCTTGGGGAGCTCATCTAAATGGAAAGTGGATACAAGACAAGTGGCCTGTCAGACTACAGCATCTACATATCAACTTAAAGGAGATGTTAGCAGTCCAGTTTGCATTAATAGCTTTCAAGGATTTACTTCTTCCAGGGCAGGTGTTGATTCTAACAGACAACACAACTGTCATGTGGTACATCAACAAGCAAGGGGGAACACATTCTTATCCTCTATGCAGGCAAGCAATGATTTTGTGGGAGACTGCTCTCAGTTTACAACTAAGTCTTCAGGCAAGGTTTCTGCCGGGAGCACAGAACTCCTTAGCAGATGTGTTGAGCAGACAAATCATGGATCCCCACGAGTGGAAACTGGATCTTCATGTATTTCAGAAATTGACAGTGTCCTGGGGAACTCCAGACATAGATCTGTTCGCTTCTCCACTAAACCACCAGCTGCCAAAGTTTTGCACAAAGGTTTCATCCCACAGCTTGGAAAGTGGATGCTCTTTCTTTCAGTTGGAAAAATCTTCATGTGTATGCCTTTCCACCTCTGCCTCTCCTCCCAAAGGTACTTCTAAAGGCCAGACAGGACAAGCCAAGGATGATTTTGATAGCTCCAGATTGGCCTCGACAGCACTGGTACCCATTACTGAGAAGTCTAGTACAGAAGCCTCCATGGCCTTTGCCTTTGATTCCTCATCTGTTGTCCCAGGAGGACAGTCATTTGCTCAATGTCAAACTTCACTCTCTTCACCTAACAGCATGGCATATTCTGTTTTAAACCATAGAGGGTCTCAACTTCCACAACAAGTTTTGAATGTGATTTTGGAAGCTAGAAGGCCTAGTACAAGGAAAGTGTACGCAGATAAATGGAAGAGATTTTTATTTTGGAGTGCAGCTAAGGATTTGGATGTTTCTGAGCCTGATTTAAGTGTGGCCCTTCAATATCTTACTGAGTTATTGGACAAAGGTTTGTCCTTCTCTTCTATTAAGATTCATGCTGCAGCAATTTCAGCTCACTACGACTGTGACCCACCATTGTTTTCTCATCCTTTGTTCAAGCAATTTCTTAGAGGGGCAAAGAATATAAGACCCCCACGAAGGGCTCCTACTCCTGCTTGGGATCTCAATTTTGTGTTGGAGAAACTCACTCTACAACCTTTTGAGCCTGCAGCTACTGCTGAGTTGAAATATTTGTCATGGAAGACTGCTTTTTGTTGGCCATTACCTCTGCAAGAAGGGTTTCTGAATTGCAGGCCCTTATGGCAGTTGAGCCTTTCTTAATTTTCCATAAGGATAGGGTATCTTTACGTACTAATCCTTCCTTTATGCCTAAAGTGGTTTCTAGTGTGGCTTTAAACCAAACTATTCATTTGCCTACCTTTTATGCAAATCCCCAAACTAAAGGGGAAAAGATTTTGCACACTTTAGATGTACACAGGCAGTTGCGATATTATTTGGACAGAACTAAAGGGTTCAGACAATCTCAGCAGTTATTAGTTTCTTTTGCTTTGTGCTCTCAGGGCAAGCCCGTGTCAAAACAAACTAGTTCTAAGTGGATTGGATTTTGCATTGCTTTCTGTTATTCCCATCATGGCAAAGAGATTCCAGCTGGGATTAGGCCTCATTCCACTAGGGCTACTGCCACTTCAACAGCCTTTTTGAGGGGGGTGGCTACTAAGGATATTTTGGAGGCAGCCACTTGGAGTTCAGTGCATACCTTCTCTAGGCATTACCACCTTCCACTGTACTCTAAATCCAGGGCTGGTTTTGCCACTGCTGTGTTGCAGGGCATTTTGGCAGCTCCTGCTTCATTATAGTTTAGCCATCCTCCCTTACCTCTGCTTTGGGATTCTACCCAAGTGTTAGGACTGCAGCAATGTGAGATGAAGAACATAGTACAGTTTTGTACCTACCATAAATGTAGATGTTCGAAGATCCACATTGCTGCAGTCCAATTTACCCTCCCTCCTTCCCCTCTGTAGTTTGAGGTGGTTGTGTGGGTTGGGTTATCCATCTGAGGTATAATTGTATATAGTGTATATATTGTACATATTTTTGGTGTTAGGCTGGTTGGTTGTTTAGTTGTTGTTTATGGGTTTTGACCTTTCTTTTTAGGGTCTTCTGACATCTGGGGCAAGAAAAGACTGAGGATATGACGTCGGTCATGCGCATTTGTACCCTGACGTTCTGATGTCAGTCAAATGCGCCTTGACCGACGTCAGCCTTATACTCTGATATTCGGGCCGACCGAGGGACAGCGGACTACCCAAGTGTTAGGACTGCAGCAATGTGGATCTTCGAACATCTACATTTATGGTAGGTACAAAACTGTACTTTGTAATAATTCAGCACACGGCAGATATACAAAACTGTACTGAAGTTCACATTCAGAAAACACAAAAACATTTTTAGATGCTGTTCCCTTCACCTCTGCTTTTTCACTTGCTCTTTTCCTTATGCCCCTTTTTCCTTCTTTGTTTACATCATCAAACTAAACTAAAAAATATTTTCACACACACACACACACACACACACACACACACACACACACACACACCCACAAAACTGTATCCCTGTTGTAAAATTGCATGTTTAGTCTTATTTTACATGTTCCACAACTCTTACTTAACATCCCGCAGCAATTTTTAGCTGTCTTTCCCCCTTTTGTATTTCACCTTTAATGAGTTTCTACAGGCTTCCTAACTCTCTCTTTATTGTTTTTTTCATTTCCTTCCATATTCTTAACATATTTTTCTTTCCTTCCTAGGCATCAAAACATCAACAGCAATTACACATTAATAAACCTTTCATCCTGCCTTGTTTGGTCTGTTAACTGGATTAGTTTTACCAGAGTTAGAGCCCTGTTGTGTTTCCCACTGGCTTGTCTTACATTTGTTTGCTAATGATAGAACTGGCCATAAGAAGAATTAATGTGCATAGGCAAATCATTGCCCTCCCACACCTGCAGAAAGAATGTATAAGGAGTGAACATTATATTCTGACGTATCAAGTTTCTTGGTGACCCCTGTAATGTATTCCTGAAATCATGTAGCTCCTGACCTACCTGAAAATATGTTTCCATTCTCCCCTAGCCTCCCTCCTACATCTTCAGTAAGTCTTAAAAACTTTAAGAAATACTGGAACCAGTTTCCACTCCAGTTCTGTCCATTCCACTCATCCTTCTTTTCCCTAACTTGTGCCATGTACTGACATACACTTAAATAACACACACGTAAAAACCTCCAAAAAAGCCACACAATAAACTAAACAACTTGAAATGCACGAACAGCAATGAATGCCCACTTAATACCAAAATGTATTGTGTTTTTGTCCTTTATTGTACAAGAACTGCATCGGAACATTTCCCAAAACAAAATGTCTCCCTTATAAAAACTTTACTACACATCGTATACTCTCAATTACATATTTTTTCTTCTTCTTCTTTCAGCTTTTCCCATTTAGGGGTCACCACAGCGGATCACCTGTCCGCTCATGATTGGCAGTAGAGTTTTATGGTGTCGAGTTGCCAGCTCTCAGTTACATCTAATTAACTAATATGTTTCCTAGTTTAGCAATTAACTGTTCAGATAACAACTAAATATATTTAAAATTATAAACTACACTGACTTATTCTTTAAAACACATTTAATATTAATAACTTCATTCAAACTAGATTCTTTGTGACCTTAAGGCAATTTACCATTTGATCTCGTTATATTCTAACGCATTATTAAAACTGTTAGTAAAAGGTGTTTGATCAACCTTATCTAATACAAAAAATATATTTTTTAAATCTTTACAGTCTATGGCATGTTTAGCCAGTGCATTTATGACATCTTTTTTTTTCCCTCATATATTTTTTTATTTTCAATTAAAATAACATTTACATAATATTTTTAAATATCATTTTAAACAACTATATACAATATTTACAATAGCCTGACTTCCAATTATATACACAGTATGTTATTAAATATAGAATTAACAGATCAGTTATCAGAAATAAAATATTGATTATTGCAGCGTGTCCAACAAATATATAACTTTCTTCCAAGGATTATTTACCAATGGCTTGGGATAGATTCGTAGTTCTTTGATTTTTATTTCCATCGATGCAGTTGTCTTCAGTAAAGTGTAGAATTCTTCCAAGGTCGGGGGTGTATTTGAATTCCACCTTTTGGTTGCACATTTCTTAGATATAGCAAGTATTGTCCATAACAAATACATGTTTGTCTTATTGAGGTAGGGATCCTCATTTACATTTAGTATAATCAATACTTTAGTTAAGGTAAATGATTCATTAAATAAAGCTTGTAAAAAAATATTGATTCCATTCCAATATGATTTAATTTTATTACATTAATAAAAAATATGAAACCAGTCTGCTTTATTTGACTTTTCACACCTTCATCAAAAACCATTTGTAGTAGTACTGATCTTTCTAATTCTGCCTGGTGTTAAAAATGCTCTATCTAAGTATTGCCAGTTAAATATTTTCCAGTACTGTGTGTTAGAGATGTAATTAGCTGATAGTAAGATGTTAGTTTTAATTTCTTCTGTTAACTGCAATGACTGACCTTTTGTTAAGAACTGCCAGTATGATGGTTTGGGAATAGTTTTATATGTTATTAACTCTTTATATAGATTTGAAATGGAATTTTTCTTTTCACAAGTATTATATATAAATTCATACAGAAAACTTATTAGATTTGGAATATCTTTAAATGAGGAATTATTAATTAATCTGCATAAATCTTGAGTGTACATTAGAATGCTTTGTAAGGTTAACCAGTCCTGTGTTGCAATATTGTGAGCAGTTTTTATCATATGTATATCTAAAACATTTAATTTATTTAGACATTGAAATCAGCATAAGAATCCATTTTGTTCCCAGGAAGTTATTGTTTCCCTATATATTTTGTGAGGAAAGTTCTTAGTGATGGTAAATGAGGTTAAAAGGTCAAACCAAGTTTTAGATCTGTGTTTGCATTGATAAGTTTCCTAAAGGAATTGATGTAATGAGTAATCAGTGTTGTTTTAGAAGGTTTTATGTTATATTGTATACTTATGCATAGTATGTACCAGGGTTTGTTTGATTTTTCTACTATTAAACATTTTTTAACAGATTAAATTAATTTGTTAATGTAGCCATTGTTAATTCTTTCCAGTTGGCAAAATAATTTGGGTTTATCCATTCTATTGTAGTTTTAAGCACAGATGCTTTTATATATGTTTCTATTTCTGGGAAGTTCAATCCTTGTTTCCAGGTTCGAGTTAGAGCTACTCTGTTCTTTTTAGGATACCATAACAATTTTATTAAACATAAGTTTATTTCTTTAAGAATGCATCTTTCAGGAATTAAGTGTATTGCTAATGCTACATATAGTAGCAATCTGTCTTCAAAAGTTAATATACATTTGTTCCACTTTTCTATATATATTTCTATTGTTTCAGTAATGTTTTTAGAATTTATTAATATTGTTTTGTTTATATTTTTGCATAACACTATTCCTAAATAATTTAGCTTAAGTTCTTGTTTTCCTATAATGGGTTTATGTGTAACTTGTAGTTCTTTTTTCTTATTTAAAAATAGAAATTTTGATTTTGATCTATTAAAGTGTAGACCTGAAATCTTATAAAATTTCACCATTACTTCTTCTAGCTCTCCTAATGACTCTCTGTAATTTGATAGGGTTAATAAAATATCAGCAAAAAGCATTATTTTAGATTTGTACTGGTCATAGATTTCTATTCCTTTTATTCTTGGATTATTGCGTATTATTTCTGTAAGTATTTCTATAGCCAAATCAAGTAAAATAGGAGAAAGGGAGCATCCTTGTTTAGTACCTTTCGTTATATGGATAGATTCTGGGGGAAAGGACCTAATTTTAATGTAGGCTAAGTTATTAATATATATGTTTTTTAGTAATAAGATGAAGGGAGGAGGAAATTCAAATGCTAAAGTTTTAAATAGATATTCCCAGTTGAGGGAATCAAAGGCTTTTTTTAACTATGTCTAATCCGATTACAAGTGTTTCTCTATCTTCTTTATTCACATAATCTATAAGAGTAAGTATCCTTTTAATATTATTATGTGTGTGCCTGTTATATAAAAATCCAGTTTGATCATTATTAATTGTCTTTGAAAGTGGGATTTTCATTATGTTAGCTAGGATTGACATGAATATTTTGTAATCATTATTCAGTAATGATATAGGTCTGTATGAGGTGCAAAGGTCTGATGGTTTATTATCTTTTAGAATTGGTGTTATGAGAGAATAATTCCATGAGGGTGGTATTTTTGCTTCTGACTGGACTTCTAGAAAAGCTTTATGAAAAATGGAGATTACTGTTGAAGGGAAGAGTTTGTAAATTTACGTAATTATACCATCTATCCCTTTAGCTTTATTAGATTTACTTTCTTTTATCTTGTCAACAGTTTCTTTGTAGAATGTAGGCTTTTGTAGGTCTAGTTTTAAGTTTTCGGGAATTTTTTTTATATTGATAAAGTTTGTATCTAAGTTTATTTGGTCGGTATCTAAATCTTCTTTTTTGACGTGTTCCATATAATGGAACTAAAATGCTTCAAGGATGTTTTTTTCCCTTTCTTTTCATGACATATACTACTAATGTTATTTGCTTTAGATTGTATTTTAATTCTTGTAGATATGTTATGTAGATATCTGGGGGAGGTGGCTAATGAGTTTATTTTTAATTTTTCCAAGGCTAGACAAGTTTTGTGTGTTAGAATTTCATTATATGTTTTATTTAATTCCTCTGTTTCTTTTTTGACTTCTGGACAATTCTATTTTTTTTTTTTTTTTAGATTTTGCTGTCGAGTCTGGTTTGCAAGTCTAATGATTCAGATTCCCACTCTCTGACTTTGTTTTTGTACCAGCTAAGGGTCTTGCTTAATAAATATGCTTTTAATGAGTCCCAAACCATGAATCTACTGATTTATGTTGTATTATTAATTTCAAGAAATAATTGTAGTTCTGACAACATCCAGGGTGTGAATTCTTTAATTTTCTGTGATATATGATGGAATTGTAGTTGAGAGGATTAAAGGTTTAAACTCTTTTGGAGCTTTATTTTCAGAGAGTCATGATCTGAGAAGGGGCATGGAACTATTGAGAAGTTGAGGATTTTTGTTTGTAAATCTTGAACTACGAATAATTTGTCTGTTCTGGTTTGTGTTCCAAATCTATGGTCTTTATGGGAAAATAATATGGCTTTATCATCTTTTACTTTAAAAGTGTCTATTAAATCTAATGAATCAATCCATCTTTTTAAGGATTTTGAAATAGTTGCTATGCGAAAAGACTTCTTGGTGGTTTCAGAAGCTTCTAAGGTACAATTAAAGTCTCCTCCCAGTATAAGATTTCCTTTATAATTGTTGGAAATAAAATCTAGATGTTTTTTAACCATTCCTGCTCCAATTCCTGGGAACCAATATAGATTAGCTAAGGTCCGTATCCTGTTATTAAATTTAATTATAACAAATGCTAGTAGTAGACCTTCTTTGTCTTCATATTTATAAATAACTTTTGGAGTGATTATGTTTTTCTTCCAGAGAATTGATACTCCTTTTGTCTTTGTTCTATAGAAGGATTGAGCTAAGACTGTATAGTCCTTAGGGTTCCAAATAAAGCTATCATTAGTCTTAAAATGCATTTCCTGGAGAAATTCTACAGGTGCCTTATTTAGATTTAAATATTTTAGTAAGTTTGATCTTTTATTTGCATTATTTAAGCCATTAGTATTTAATGATTATTGTTGGAAGAAACTTTTTGCTTCTTTTTTTTCATTTTGATTATAATAGTTATACCATATTCTCTAATAACATTGAATGTTATTTTTATGTGTGTAAACTTGGGAGTGTAATTTAATGTTCCTTCTTTAAATGCAAGTAGGGTAAAATTCTGGTCAGGCTTTAAAAAAGTATTTTTATAAAACATTAATTCTACAGTATCAAATACAAGTAAATTTGAATTTCCCATTAAACATGGAATGAAAGTCATTCCTAATCCAATAGATAAAGATAGATCAATTGGATTATCACTCATACCTTTAACCAACAATATCCACTGAGCTCCATATGTTAAATTATTATATGGAGAAAGAGATCTGAAATTCTATATTATTCTGTTATTATTCTATAGAATTTTATATATCAGGATGGAATGTTAGTAGTGTAAACAATTATTAAGTTGACTTAGAAAATATCCAGTATTTAGTTACCCTTAAGAGATCCCAAATATGTCAGATATGTCATTTTGGATAAATTAAATGCAGCAGAGGAGCATACACTAAATAAGCCAACAACAAATAGATTATTACTAAAATAATTTGACTACAAGGACTCTACAGAAAACAATGAGTGATTACCAATGAAATATGAATTTATTGTATGTTCATAGGTTGGTACTGGGCTATCTGCCCGAAGGCATATATTAGCCCAGCCACGTTGTGCAGTATTCACCGCCCCTTTAGTAGTTCCCTAGACCCTTGTACTAGCAACTAGTACCCTTGGCCCCTATCTAGTAGTGCTGTTGGTGTGATCCCTGCTGTGAACTTTCTGTTACCCATCCACTCATCAAGGTTCCTCTTGAAGAGTGATAGTGAGGGTCTCTGTCTTATGTAGATTGGGACCCTGTTCCATAGTAAGGGAAGTCTCTGCGAAGGGAATCTATCCCTCCAGCATGTTCTATTCATTGTTGTGTTGAGGTTTATATCCCTAGAGCATGTAGCTCGAGTAGATTTGGTTTTGCTAAGATGAAGCATGTTCAACAATTCTGGGTTGGACATGGCTCTGTACGTTAGACAGAAATCGCCACTGAGAAAGCGGTATGCAACAGAGAACAGTCTTAGCTTTTTCAGTCGTGCTGCATAGGGCAACTGTTTGAGGCCAGTAATCCTCTTGGTTAGGTACCTCTGTGGTCTCTCCAGCTGCTGGAGATGTCTAGCCAGGTACATTGCAATTGGTGCATTGTACTCAATAATGGGTCTGATGAGGGAAGAGTAGAGGGGCACCATTACATCCTTAGATCTTGATGCGAACCCTTTTGTGATCAGATGTGTCACATAGAAGGATTTTCTGACCACTTTGGCAACATGGTTATCAAAGGAAAGCTATCTACTTGGGTCCCTAGATCCCTTATTTCTTTTTCAGATTTCAGGGGATTACCTCCTATGTTGTAGTTTGCGGGTACTCTGTTTTTTCCAAAGGGGATTACTATGCATTTTTTTGCATTTAGCTTGAGACCATGGCATTGACACCATGCATCAATCTCATTTAGGCCCTTCTGGAGGATCTCCATGTCGGCCATAGACTCTGTTATAGCACCCAGTTTGCAGTCGTCCGCAAACTTAGTCAGCCACAGCCCTTCCGTGCTTGCCTCTACTTCTGAGAAGTATATGTCAAACAGGAGTAGGTGTACTGTCTTCCTTTACTTTCCCAATCTTCAGCTCACCAACTTCAACTTACACTTATGAAAAGACATGGCTTATCAGTGGTATCCTGACTCTGAGTAAAGGTGCCCTACATTCTAGTGTGCAATGCATTTACATATTTATAGATTTACAAAGCAGAGTCTAAGAATGGACTATGATCACCCTGACAATTCCCATCCTGCATAGGGCACCTCCTGGTTCCAGTATGGGTAATCACATCATGTCTAGAATGAATGTGAAGGTACCTATATGGTAATCAAGACTTACCTTAGGTAAGTATTAATCAAATAATATTTAGAGCATCTTAGAAAGTTCTCGGGGCAGTTAGAATACTCTTAAGCCTCTCCTCCCTTAACCAAAAACAGAGATTTCCCTTCCCTTTCTTTCCCTTGTTTTAAATCAGTACTAATAAAAGAAAGTCAGCAAACATAGGTAAAAGAAATAACATTCAGTAGTCAGTTGTGTACATGACTCGCAATCCTTTAAACAAGTCAGCGACTAATATCACTTTAGTAAACATTATAAAGACAAATTAGAAATAATTTCCTAGCTCTTTATATTTTATGATAAAGCAAAAAGTTAACAATAAGCTATTTTAACTAAAAGTATAAAGCATTTCAATTTTTCCTTGCATGTATACATTTCTACTTACATTGTAGTGTCAATAGGTGTCTTTGAAATCTGTACAATACTTCACTTCTTCAAATTATTCCTTTTTCAATTCAGGTTTTGTTTTGTCAAAACGGCAACAACATTTCAAGGGCACAATTAATATTTAGACTGATATTTCAAATAAATAACTTGTCAGTTGCCAATTGAGTTAGTTTAGAATGTATGGTTAGTGCAAATATAGCATGTTGCAAAATTAATATGTATTTTTTCGTGTGCTTTAGAACCAGTCATATGCAAGTGACATGTATAATGTAGCATATATGGCGCAGATAGCTTATGGATTCAGGTTGTTAAAGTAAATTATGCTTATTAATCAGGCAGTTTCATTTAAATTTACAAGTAATTTGGGGATATTTCAGTTGGGTTTCCAGGCATGTGTAGTCCAATGTGAGTAACTGAGTCCACTTTTCCTCATAAACTTGTGTCACAATTCATTAAACTAAGCAGAGTTTAACATCTGTCTAATAATCATTATAAAGACAAAGAATAGTAATTTCCTAGTTCTTCAAACTTTCTGATATCGCAAAATGTTGACAGTAAGCTATTTTAACTGGAAGACTAAAACATTTCAATACTTCCATGTGAATATATATTTTTACTTTTAGCATTGTCACCTCACAGTTAGACGTTGCCCGTTTGATTCTCAGAGCGTCTTCTGTGTGTCGACATGCGTGAATGGGCGTTCCTTCGTTGAAGGTTGTGCGTTAGGCCTGGCAAGCTAGCAAGTGAAAATCTACTGCCAATCATTAGCAGACCGGAGCTCTGCTGTGGCGACCCCTAACAGAGAAAAGCCGAAAGACACAAACTGTAGTGTCAATAACTGTCTTTGAAATCTATGCATTACTTCACTTCTTTCAAGTCATTCATTTTACAGTTCAGATTATATTTTGTCAAAATGTCAATAGCATTTATAGGGCGCATTTAATATTTAAACTGATATTTTAAATGAATAGTTATCAGTTACCAAGTGAGTTTGTACAAAGTGTGAAGTAACTGCAAAGATAACATGTTGCAAAAAGTAATATGTATTTTTTCATATGCTCTAGAGACTGACAATTTCAAATAACATATAAAATGAAACTTTTACAGTGCAGACAACTTGTGAAATCAGCATGTTAAACTGAGTAATAACTTTTTAATCAAGCAGCTACATTTAAGCGCACATGTAGTTTCGAAACATTTCAGTTGTGTTTCCAGGAATATGTAATCCTGTGAGGATAAATCATAAAATATTTACAAATAGTCCTATTATTATGTATTTATTTTACCGTGCTTAGGTTATTTTTCATTTTAATAACTAAACAACATTACTTTTTCTTATTATTTGTTATCTGTGAGGCTAAATGCACTTCACAGGTTCACAGTGTCCTTAGAAACTGTAGCAATTGTTTACTGTTGCTATGGCAACACAAATAGAATGTGAAGAAAGCTTCACTTCTCTTAACCAACAGTACATTTTTCCCTCTTTTTTTTTTTTTTTATGCATTTGTTTTTCTTTCGGCTTTTCCCGGTTAGGGGTCGCCATAAAAAGGAAATAATTCAAAGGACATATGTACATGAATGGAACATTTCAGAGTTAATCCCGAACATGTCCCCAATCCCAGTAAGTATAACGGTGACTATCATTAATCTAATAAATATTGTAATAACAATTAATTAAGTTCACTATTCCAATTAGTTTACCTTAAAACTAGATTATTTTAGACTATTATTTATCTATGTATAGATAGTGAGTTATTAAATATATACAGACTATGTTAGTATAGTAAATTGGAGAGAATTTAGAAAGGGAGACAAGATGCAGTTAAAATAAATAATGAGAAAAGAAAGAAGAGAGAGAAAGAAAAGAGGAAATTAAGAGAAAATACACATGTACTATGTATGTTGATTTACAGTATAAATATTTTATGTACTATATAACCCTCCTTCTGTGAAAGAAAAGTACCCTGTTTTACATACCTGAGGTAATGTGAAAACTCTCGTGTCATCTATTTTCAAAAAATATAGATAAAGATTCCAGTAGTTAGTTACCTTTGTTTTAAAATTCCAAGCAGTACAATTGGTACTTTAAAGTAATGTTAAAACAATTCATATCATAGTAGATGCCTTGAGAGATTTGGCTGTAACAGTATCAGTCTTTTGCTTCTTCTTTTTGACATCTATCCAGACATTTGTTTCTTTTGTTCTCTTGAGAGAAGGTGATATTCAGTCCATATCTTCTAGTAAAGTAATCACATTATTAGTTTTAATAAATTTAGAGGCTTCCTCTAAGTCAATAAAAGCCCTCATCTCGTTGGCATACAATATTCTTATCTTAGCTGGATATGCAAGTTGTGCCTTGATGTTATTTTGTTTCAGAAACTTTATCATTGGCCACACTTTTTTCCATTGTTCCATTATTCTAGATTAGTCGTTATCAAATCTTATCAAGCTCTGTTTATATTTTAGAGGTGCCTTCCTCCAAGCAGATCTTAAAATCAGTTCCTTGTCCAAGTATGAAAGAAATTTGATAATTATTGTCCTAGGAGGAGAGTTTGAGTTAGTGGCAAGTTTCCCAAGAGCCCTGTGTGACCTTTCAATGCCAAAGGAAAGTCCTTCTTTTAAATTTAAAAAGTTGAGGATCCAGCTTGATAAAAAGGAAATAATATCCTCACCTTCTGTGTTTTCAGGTAATCCAAAAATCCTGATGTTATTTCTCCTCTTCTTATTTTCCAAGTCATCTACTTTATTAACCAACCGTTTTGTTTAAGAAGCAGCTGTTTCTCTGTTTCCACTTCCTTAAGTCTGCTTTCTAAGTCATTTAGAGAAACCTTTATTCCTGTTATCTTGTCTGGTGTTGTAACATTTCCTTGAGGGTGTCAGCTTGTTTTTGACTGCTTGTTTTAAGATTTTCTAGGTTCTCTTTAAAATTATCCATCTTCAAAGACAACAACTGCAGGGTAGATGCCATCTGTTGTAGTTCCTTCTTCAAGGCAACATCCTGATGAGAATTCTTTGAGTTGCTCATTTTAACAAGTGAATATATCTCCAAGCTTTTTGACAGGAAATTATTTGTAAAACTTCACCAAAGTTTCTAATTATGTAAATTAGTCCTTTATCTATAGGATTTTATACTTTGAAGGAAAAAAAAGAATATTTTTCCTGTCTTATTTAACTAGTTATATGGAGCTCTAAAATACTGCTGCTTTCAGTTAGCCATTTAGGCTAAAATACTTT
>NC_056736.1:294749801-294792301 GCF_019279795.1 Protopterus annectens | reverse complement strand
TTGTTTTTTATATATATAGATTCGAGTTAGCTTTTGATATTTAGAATTGTAAATATGTTGCAAGTATTAGATACGTTTTTAGCAGCACCGCATTTGTTGATCTATTGGAGATCTTTTGGAAGTCAAGTAGAATGCTATTTAATAGCACAAGACCCATTGACGGAGCTGCAGTCAAAGAGAGAAAAAAACATGGGACAGCATGGTTTTATGTAATTTTGAATCTAGTTGAGCTATTTACATTATTATTATTTCTTCGATGATATGTTCCATATAGTATCTTATTTAGATTTTTTAATGAAAACAATAATAGCATTATTATTCACTTTATATGCTGGAGAGAGATCTCTTTAATGAGCGCATCACGTAATGTAATGTGTCGAATAAATTCCTGCATCTTGTATATACACACAAAGTTAAGAAGGGATGTTAGTGCGAAGCTTGTTATGTTTCACTCTGCAGTGAAGCTAAACATTCATTAAATCATACCAGCTGTCGAATAAATTCCTGTATTTTGTATATACACACAAAGGTAAGAAGGGATGTTAGTGCGAAACTTGGTATGTTTCACTTTGCAGTGAAGCTAAACATTTATTAGATCATACCAGCTTTCAAATATGTTCGTTCTGGTTAATTTTGCAGAATTTGTGAACATATAGTTACGTGCAGATGAATGTTTTTATTCTCTAATTTTCAGTTTCATTTTTTATATTGAGAATTTTGATTTTTGCATTTTATTGTTACATTGATGGTTTTAATCACAGATGTGACTATAGCAATTGCAATACTATACATCGTATTATATGAATCGATGAATTGAGAGATTTTGTATAGTTATTTTTACTTTTATATTTTATTTTATGTTTATTAATGTTGCATAGCCACTAGATCATCCCAGCAACTATTGAGCTGTTCAGTAGTCGCATTCTAACCTTAATTTGGGTTTGTTTTAATTGATTCATTTGCATACCAAATAGTTTAATGATGGAATTAGCTGCTAAATGATTTACTATAAAAACTGTTGAACATTTTATGTCATTACATCTGAAGAAGCTTGCGAGCAGCAAGCGAAAGCGCTCATTCTTTTTATTCATCCTTTTGGAATAAAGATTTGTGAAGAAGAAGGTGCCTCGTGGTGTGTCCTTATTAGTTACTTTGTTCGTGATCTAATGTAACTAACAATGACTTCATTATTTCTGATATCCTAGACTTTATAAATCTTTTTTCTACAACCTATAGTTCTGTAACTATCATTAACCAATTGGTTGGTATGATTAGAAAAGCTCATAGCTGGATCTAACTATATACCTAGGACCTTAAGTGAGTCTACATTTTCAATCACAGTGATCTGTATTAAATGTTCACCTTTCAGTTTATGTTTCCCAAATCTCATATGCTTATTTTATGTATTTATCAGCATATTATTCCTCTCCTGTGCCCAAATGATTAGTGTTGGTACAGTAATGCCATTTGCAGATCATAAACTGGACCTGCTTTCCTTAGATTCCTCACAACCTGCTGTGCTTCTTCTTATACTTTGTCTTCTATTTCAGATCTCATACTCTGTGACTCATTTCATAGGTAGGTACTATAGACCACACAGTCAGAGTGTCAAACAGTCACAGCCCTTAAGGCCAAACAAAATGCCAGACACACTTGTCATTGGTGATTCCATAGTCAGACACACTGACGTCCCGCTCACCAGACTGAGTAAGGAGAAGGTCACAGTAAGCTGCCTGTCGGGCGCTAGAATCCGCCACATAACGCAAGCACTCAGGTCTCTCAACAGCAGGTACAAGTACGACTCAGTCATTGTCCACGCTGGTGTCAACGACCTGAGACGTACCTCCTTGGACTACATGAAAAGGGACGTCGAGGAGCTCTCTGATTATGTAGCCCAGGCAGGTATGACCCTGACCTTGAGCAGTATCCTACCTTCACCTAGAATGATGCCACAATACAGTGATAAGATGATCAGCTTTAATAATTGGCTTAAATTCTGGTGTCATTCAAAGGGATCAATGTCTGTCTGCCTGGGATGACATGCTGGACAAGCCACGCTGCTTCAAGGGACGGCTTGCACCTGTCACCCTGGGCTTCGGATATTGGCAAAGGCTCTTGCCACCCCATAGTGCCTTTTTAGGCAAGGCTCAAATTCTAAACCTACCACCCTAGAACACCAAAAGGAAAAAACTAAGGGTAATGCTGCTCAATGCCAGAAGTCTCAATCTCAAGATGCACGCACTCGAGGCCCTTCTCAATATGGAGAACATCGATGTCTGTGCTGTGACAGAAACCTGGTTCAAGGCTCCTGAGAGCACCCCAGCACTAACAGGTTTCACCTCATATCATGCGTTCCGGCCCCAAAATCCGGACAACACCAAGAAAGGAGGGTGTCCATATTCATAAAGGACACCCACACCTCAAGGTTGGTGGCAACGCACGATGCATCGGAGACCATCCAGGTGCAATTAACCATAGGCAAGACTGCTCTGCAATTTGTAGCATGTTACAGGCCACCCTCTCAAACTCAGGAACCTCACATGGCCTTCCTGAAAACATTGGAGGGGATAAATGTATCTCCAAACACCATCATACTAGGTGACTTCAACTACCCTAATATAGACTGGGAACACTACTCAAGCCCGAACACTCTAACCCAAAGATTCCTGGAGTTCATAAACTCAAATGCCATGGAAAAACTAGTTACCATCCCCACAAGAGGTGAAAACATACTTGATCTCATCATCACGAACATGGGATCAAAATGTTCAACACCGAAGTATACCCCTCACTGGTGAGATCAGATCATAAACTAATCTCGCTGGAGGTCCTCATCCCGCCCCACCTGAAACAAAAAGACCACAGTGAAAAACTTCTCAAAGCCGATTTCACACTTCTAAAACTAGTGTGGTCTCCTTTAAGGCCCCTGAGCCAGTGGTAAACATTACTCAAACCGCTGAATCACTTACAAATGCCTTCTACCAGCACCTACAGGACTGCATGGATCAGGCAATCCCAAACAAAACTAAGACTGTCTGTACCAAAGGCAAGCGTCCAGTCTGGTGGACCCCAGCCATAAACAAGCTCTACAACAAAAGGAGGAAGCTACTACAAGATAGAGCAAAATCCTTGAAAGGTAAGACACCTTTGATCATTATAAGTATAAAACTAAGAGCTCTCATAAAATCATCAAAGGCAAATTTTGAGAGAAAAATCGCCAAGGACTCTAAAGACAATCATAAGGCCTTCTTTAGCTATGTTAGAAACCTAGGAGGAAACTCCCAGATATGCTCAGAATTAGTTCAAAATGATGTGAAAATTACTGAACCTACACACATTGCTAACATACTGGCTGACAGGTTCAGTGCAAACTTCTCCCCTCCCCAAAGGAGAGATATCTATTCCAGAGGATTGTAGCCCCCAAACATCTCCAGCCCAGGTGAGAACTGCCCTCACTAAGGCAAAAAACACAGCATCCATGGGACCGGATGGTGTCCCCGGCTGTGTGCTTCATGAACTCAACGAGGAATTAAACCCACAGTTAGGACAGCTGTTTAATCTTAGCCTCACCTCAGGATACGTACCCAAGGAGTGGCGCACGGCGACTGTGGTCCCACTTCATAAGGGCGGTGCCTCCACAGACCCTGGAAATTACCGCCCCATTAGTTTGAGAAGCCTTATCTGCAAAGCCATGGAGAGGATCATAATGGAACTCATAAATAAAGACATAGGGAACTTGCAGACTTTGGATCCAACCCAGTTTGGCTTTGTCAAAGGCAGATCCTGCCTCTTAAATTTGGTTGACTTTTTCGAGACAGTCACCAAGGCCATTGATGAGGGAAAGGCAGCCCATACAGCCTACCTCGACCTGGCAAAGGCCTTCGACACAATACCCCACTCAGGTATCATCGAAAAACTCATCAGCTTGAATGTAAACCCATACATCACAAGATGGGTTGCAAACTGGCTAGCGACAGAACCCACAGGGTCAGAGTTGCTGGAGCCATGTCAGACTCAAAGCCTGTCACAAGTGGTGTCCCACAGGGCTCAGTCCTGGGTCCACTCTTGTTCGGCATCTACTTTTCTGAAGTACAAGCAAACACAGGAGGGTTATGGCTGACAAAGTTTGCAGATGACTGCAAACTGGGCCATAGTCGAAACACATCTGACACAGATATCCTCCAGAAGGGCCTCACAGAAATGGATAACTGGTGCCAGAGCCATGGCCTGAAGTTAACGCCAAAAATGCATAGTCATACCCTTGGAAAAACAGGGTTACCCTAGCTACCATATTGGTGACAATCCACTGAGCACAGAAAAAGTCATCAGGGATCTTGGGACCCAAGTTGACAGTAGTCTTCGTTTGACACTCATGTTGCTAAAGTAGTTAGGAAAACCTTCTATATCCCACCTGATCATGAAGGGATTCACATCTAGATCAAGGGAGGTCATCGTCCCCTGTACTCATCACTCATTAGACCTATGATTGAGTACAATGCCCGTTCGAATGTATCTGACCAGACACCTGATGCAGCTTGAAAGGCCCCAAAGTTCCTCACCAAAAGGATAAAGGGTCTCAAAATATGTCTTATGCTGCCCGACTGAAAGAACTCCAGCTTTATTCAGTCTCATACAGCTTGCTCAGAGGTGACCTGTGCCTGACATATAAGGCCATGTCAAACCCAGATATGATGAATATGCTTCACCTCAAAAATCTAGATCCCTCAGAACCACAAGGCGGAGACTTAAACCTTGACACTGTTATAAATAGAGCGTGCTGGAGGGACAGATTCATCACCCAGAGACTCCATATGCTGTGGAACAAAATCCCGGTACATGTGAGGCAGAGCACCTCGCTGGCCTTGTTCAAGAGGAATCTTGACCAATGGATGGGAGATCGCAGATATACCCCAGGGATTACTTCAGTGTCACTGCTTGACAGAGGCACAGAAAAATGATAGGCATAGTTTTTATTCAAACTAAAGGGGTGGCGAAAGCCACATAACTATGGGCTAGGCTTTGGGCAGATAGCCTAGTATGAACCTATGAACCTATGAACTAAGCTATCTGCTCGGGGGCATTTATAAGCCTAGCCAGAGTGTGTCGGCTTTCTCCGTCCCATTGATTAATTAACTGATCCTCTGTCAAGCAGAGCCAATGAAGTGATCCCAGGGGTGTATTTTCTGTTACCCATCCACTCGTCAAGGTTTCTCTCAAAGAGAGGGGCTCTGCCTGATGTAATTTGGAAATTTGTTCTAAAGCATGGGGAGTAACTGTGACAGGAATCTGTCCCTCCAGCATGTCCTATTTATTGTTGTGGTGAGGTTTAGCTCACTAGAGCACGTGGCTCATAGTGACTTAGATTTCTTTAGGTGGAGCATGTCCATCAGTTCTGGGTTGGACATGGCTTTGTAAGTCAGGCAGAGATCACCTCTGAGTAAGCGCTATGCCACTGAGTATAGCCGAATTTTTTTCAGTCGGGCTACATAGGACATATGTTTGAGGCCAGTGATCCTCTTGGTGAGGTATTTTTATGGTCTTTACAGCTGTTGGAAGTGTCTTGTGGGGTACATCCCAAATGGGGCATTGTACTCTATGACGAGTCTAATGAGTGACGAGTAGAGGGGCACTATAACCTCTTTATTTGTAGATGCGAACCCTTTAGTAATTAGATAGGCCACATAGAAGGATTTCCTAACTACTTTGGCAATATGATTCTCAAAGGAGAGATTACTGTGTACCTGGGTCCCCAGATCTCTTATTACCTCTTCTGTATTAAAGGGGGCTGCCACCTATGTGGTAATTCGTGGGCGTTTTGTTTTTTCCAAATGGGATGACTATGCATTTTTTGGCATTTAGCTTGAGGCCATGACTTTGACACCAGGTGTCCGTCTCAGTAAGGCCCTTTTGATGGATGCCCGTGTGAGCTGGAGAGTCAGTTATGGCTCCCAGGTTGCAGTCATCTGCGAACTTGGTTAGCCATAGTCTTTTTGTGTTTGCCTGTACTTCTGAGAAGTGCATGCCGAATTGTAGGGGTCCCAGGACCGAGCCTTGCGGGACACCACTTGTGACTGGTTTAGATTTGGACCTGGAGCCCGCTATTCTTACAGTGCGAGTTCTGTCTGTAAGCCAGTTGGCAACCCATCTTGGGACGTAGGGGTTTATGTTCAGGCTGGTGAGTTTTTCCGTAATACCCGAGTGGGGAATGGTGTCGAAAGCCTTAGCGAGGTCAAGGTAGGCTGTGTGAACCACCTTTCCCTCATCTATGGCCTTGGTGATTGTCTCAAAGAAGTCAACCAGGTTTAGTAGGCATGATCTGCCCTTAACAAAGCCGAACTGGGTCGGCTCAAGTGTTTGGGGGCTCCCAGTGTCTTTGTTAATGAATTCCATAATGATGCACTCCATAGCCTTGCAGACCAGGCTAGTTAGGCATATGAGGCGATCGTTGCCACGGTCAAGATGTTCTTCGTGTTTCACTGTTGCAGTCATTACATTTGGGTAATCTGCTGGCAGGTTGCCCTCAGTCGGCCTGAATTCCAAAGTCTTGGGTCCTGCGTCGGTTGCTGTCTTCTCTTCCATGACGTCAGGGGTTTAAACATGCAGCCGACGCCATTTTCTTTAGTCTTTCTTGCCGCGCGGTGCCCGAAGCAGAAGCATTTCGCAAGTGCCGGTCGGCCGACTACTGAAATATTCGAGTTTGAGTTTCAGAACCAAAGGCTTTACTAAAGCTAAGTACCCTGCTGGGGAAATTTTTTCTTGCTTTTTACCGATACAAATTTACCCTTATTTGGACGACTGCCTGATCCAAGCGGACAGCAAACACATACTTCTGGAACATCTGGCTTATGTAGCTCGGTTATTGAATTCTCTGGGATACACAGTCAACAAAGACAAATCCAGGCTAACACCATCTCAGAAAATAATTTTCCTGGGTGCCAACTTGGACACAAACACCCAGATGGCCTATCTTACGCCAGAAAAACAGGGGCAACTAACAGTACTTCAAAATACTAGCAAATTGTACCAGGCTAACTGCAAGGAAAATCCTGCAGGCTCTGGGCTTCATGGCATCTTGCATTCTTCTAATCCCATGTGCAAAGTTGCATATGAGGAAACTTCAGTGGTACCTAAAAAACCTATGGTCTCAACACAGCCACAGTTTGGAAACAATAATACCACTAATCCCATGTTTGCAAAAGGAATTTCTATGGTGGGCCCAAGCATGCCAAACAAACACAGGTCTACCATTCTGCAAGCCTCAAGCAAATCAAGTCATCACAACAGACGCCTCAGACTACGCCTGGGGGCACACATGACAGACAGGTGCATTCAGGGCAAATGGTCCCAAAAGGAAAAGCACCTTCACATCAATCAAAAGGAAATGCTAGCAGTGATAAATGCAATTACAGCTTTCAAGGTTCTCCTGCATCCAGGGCAATTATTGATAAGAACAGACAACACCACAGTAATGTGGTACATAAACAAACAAGGAGGAACACATTCATACCCCCTGTGCAGGCTGGCCATGTCACTTTGGAACTTGGCTTTGGAATGGCAAATCAAACTTCAAGCACAGTACCTGCCAGGGTTGGAAAACACGCTGGCAGACAATCTAAGCAGAAATATGACAGACCTGCACGAATGGAAGTTGCATCCTCAAGTGTTTACAAATATAATCCAAGCGTGGGGAAGGCCAGACATAGATCTCTTTGCCTCCCACAGGAATCATCAATTGACAAAATTCTGCTCAAGGACATTCCATCCAAAGGCCTGGAGAGTGGACGCCCTTTCTTTCAGTTGGGCAGCACGGACAGTTTACGCCTTCCCACCTTTGCCTCTTCTGCCCAAGGTGCTCTTGAAAGCAAGAGCAGACAGACCGAAGATGATACTGATTGCTCCAGACTGGCCAAGACAACACTGGTACCCACTCCTGAGGAGCCTAACACATTCTCCTCCCTGGATCCTACCTCTAATGCCTCTTCTACTGACTCAGCACAGCTACAAAACTCTTCACAGTCAGCTGAAAACACTCAATTTGGCTGCATGGAAAATTCCTTAACATCACAACAGACCCTACTCTCCAAGGAGCTGCAGGATGTCATTTTGGAGGCCAGAAGGCCATCTACTAGAAAGGCTTACTCCGCAAAATGGAAACGGTTTTGCGCTTGGAATGAGAAAAAAGGCCAGGATCCTAGAAAACTAAATTTGCCTCAGATATTACAGTATCTAGCTGAGCTGTTGAACAGTGGACTTTCATTTTCCTCCATCAAAATCCATGCCTCAGCCATTTATGCAGAATATAACACTGATCCACCCTTATTCTCTCACCCACTCTTAAGACAGTTCCTCAGAGGGGCTAAGAATATAAGACCTCCAAGGAAACAACCAATACCAGCCTGGGATCTTAATTACATTCTAGAAAAATTAACTTTGCCTCCCTTTGAACCAGCTGCCTCAACAGATTTACAATATTTGTCCTGGAAAGCAGCTTTCCTTCTGGCCATTACCTCAGCTCGTAGGGTTTCGGAACTACAAGCCCTCATAGCTGTGCAGCCCTTTCTCATCTTCCATCAGGACAGGGTTTCCCTACGAACCAACCCATCATTTATGCCTAAGGTAGTATCCAGGGTAGCTTTAAATCAGGCTATACACTTACCTACCTTTTACCCCAATCCTCAAAACAAAGGGGAAAGGCTGCTACATTCCTTAGACATCCATAGACAGCTACGTTACTATTTGGACAGAACAAAGCCTTTCAGGAAATCAGAACAACTCTTTGTGTCCTATGCTGTAGGAGCTCAAGGGAAGCCAATTTCCAAACAGACAATTTCAAAATGGATAGGCCACTGCATACGGTTTTGTTACTCCTTTCATGGTAAATCTGTACCTGCAGGCATCAGATCCCACTCCACAAGGGCCACAGCTACCTCTGCAGCCTTCCTCAGAGGAGTCCCTACCAAAGATATTTTGGAGGCAGCCACTTGGAGTTCTGTGCATACCTTCACTAAACACTACCACCTACCTTTATACTCCAAAACTAGAGCAGGCTTTGCCACTGCTGTGTTGCAGGGCATTCTGGCTCCTCCCAGTTCCACCTAGTGCCTACCACCCTGTGCGTAGCTTTGGGATTCTACCCATCTGTTATGACTGCAGCTGTATGCACGATGAACATAGTACAGTTTTGTACCTACCATAAATGTTGATGTTAGAGTGCTAATACAGCTGCAGTCCAGGTTTCCCTCCCTCCTTCCCCTCTGGGTACAGACCTAGTGGCTAACTCCTCATCTTACAACTTGATTGGGTTATCCTTCTATGATGTATTTGCTTGCAACTACTGGTTTTTGATTATATTGCAATGCATGATTATATATTATATATATATATATATATATATATATATATATATATATATATATTTTTTTTTTTTTTTTTATATATATTGCCTTCCTTCTGGGGGCACCTGACATCTGGGGCAAGAAAGACTGAAGAAAATGGCATCGGCTGTGTCTTATGTACCCCTGTCGCACTGACGTCAGGAAAGAAAGCGACGACAACCGACGCTGGAACTAGACTTTGGAATTCGGCCGACCGAGGACCCGCCTGACGGCAGGAGAACCCATCTGTTATGACTGCAGCTGTATTAGCACTCGAACATTTACATTTATGGTAGGTACAAAACTGTACTTTTCAGTTACTGCACAGATGTCGACGTTCTCCATACTGAGGAGTGCTTCAAGTGCGTGCATTTTGAGATTTAAACTCCTGGCGTTGAGTAGTGTAACCCTCTGTTTTTTGTTAATTGTGTTGTTTATGGAGGTGGGTTTGACTTTTTAGCCTTGCCTAAAAAAGGCACTATGGGGGCATCAAGAGCCCTGGCCAGTATTCGAAAGCCTAGGGGTGACAGGTGCAAGCCGTCTCTTGCGAAGCAACACGGCTTGTCGAGCATGTCATCCCAGGCTGACAGACACTGGATCCCCTTTGAATGACACCAGAAGCTTAGCCAGTTGTTGAAGTTGATCATTTTTTCTTTATACTGAGGTATCATTCTTGGTGAGGGTAGGATTCTACTCAGGATCAGGGTCATATCAGCCTGGGCTACATGATCACAGAGCTCTTCCATGTCTCTTTTCATGTAGTCCAGGGAGGTACGTCTCGGGTCATTCACACCAACATGAACAGTGACAGAGTCATATTTGTACTTGTTCTGGAGTGACGTGAGTGCTTGTGTTACGTGGCGGATTCTGGCTCCTGACAGGCAGCTAACAGTAACCTTCTGCCTGTCCAGCCTAGTGAGTGGGACGTCAGTGTGCCTGACTATAGAGTCATCTATTACTAGTTTGTTAGGTATGTTATTTCGCCTTCAGGACTGTGATTGTTCGGCACACTGATTTTGTGTTTTATGTGTTGTCTAGTTTGTGACGGGAAGTGCAGGTTGTTTGGGTGTCTGCTTTGGAGGTCTCTGATGCTTTTGCAGGTTTTTATTTAGAGCCTCCATGTATGATTTTGTGTATTTATGTGTATTTTTTGCCATTGTTGTTTTAGTAGGTCTATGTGCGGCTGGAGTTGTGGTGCAAGTGTTCACCTTCTCCTCTTGACTGTCTGTTCCAGTCTTGGGTGGAGACAGCTTAGCTTCCAGTTTGGCTGTATAATTGCATCTCTCGCATATGTTAGTGTTTTGTGGTAGGAGGAGGGGGTTGTCTGTGTACATGAGGCAGTTATAACATTGCCTCAGGACACCCATATTCACCAGCTGGACTGGAGAGTGCACCTGAAGTTGCCCTTTGGTCATGCATGAATAGTAGGGTGAGCTGCTTAGTCTCTTGGTTAGTGAGGGGTAAATAAAGAGCCTTGCCCTGCTGGGCAATCAGTGTCAGGGTATATTAGTGCTTGCTATTAGGTCTGAGCAAGTGCTGGGCTGTAAGATGCTTTTTGAGTACTTAGGTTAAGAGTTAGACTAGTTTCAAGGGAAAAACTAAAGAGGAGACTTAGTGGAGCCGGGAATAATTTAACTGTAGCTAACCGGCACTGCCCAGTGTGCAAAACCGTGAAAACGCAGTTTTTATAGTAGGGAAGTGAAAGAGATAAAGATTAGCCCAAAATGGCCAATAAACTACTAACTTCTGGGCTGGAACCACTCCTCCAGGGACAGATAGGTTGCTCAAAGCTCCCCTCTCTCACAGGTGAACAGAGAAACTTCCTTCTATCCAAGTAAGGTATGGGCAACTCAGAAACTAGTATCACAGCCCTGAATTCAGCACTAGCCTGAAAACTGGACTATACTAGCTTAGAAAGACGGGAAACAAGGATTTTTTTTTTTAAAGATAAGGCAAAACAGTAGAAAATACACTTAAAACAGCTTTAAATGACTACAAATGATCAGAATAGGCTATCACACTTTAGTGTGTAGCCTACAACAGTTAAACAAATTATTTAAACAAAAAACAACTTTTTAAAAGTGCAGGCAATCAAATAGGTACAATATGTGAAAAAAACAAGCTTTTAATTCACAATAAACGTTGGAAAATCTGCGCTTAGGTATAAAACAGTTAAGTACAGCAAGAAAATACAGAAAATTGATACTTAATCACTCCGAAGTCTCTCTTCTAAGCTAGAAGGCTTGTATCAGTTTAAGGCTTTCTAGTGCTACCCAGTAGGTTAGTTACAGGAAAGATGGGAAACAAGCGCAGATGTGGTCTTTTAAACCAGAAAGTTGAAAGAGACTGACATACTGTCCAAATGGTCAATAAACTACAATTTCTGGGCCAAGAACTTCTACTCTTGTGGTAGACAGGCTACCTAGTGCTTACCACTCCCACTGATAAGCTAGAAGGCTTTCCTCCAACACAGAAAGGCTTGCAGGGCTCAGAGGCTTACCAACAGTCCTGGATACAGCAAATCTGTATCTGGACTAGGCTAGTTACAGGAAGGGTGGGAAACAAGCGCAAGTGCTGCTTTTAAACTAGAACGTTGAAAGAGGATGGAAAAAGACTGCCCAAATGGCCAATAGCTACAATTTCTGGGTTGGGAACCACTCCTCTTGTGGTAGATAGGTTAACTAATGATTTCCACTCCCACTGATAAGCTAGAAGGCTTCCCTCCAACACAGAAAGGCTTGGGGGGCTCAGAAGCTTACAAAGAGTCCTGGAATACAGCAAATCTGTACCTGGACTAGACTAGTTACAGGAAAGGCAGGGAGCAAGTACAAACATAGGCTTTTAAGCCAGCAAGTTGAAAGAGATGGAAAACTGCCCAAACGACTAAATAAACTACAATTTCTGGGCCAAAACTCACTCTTCCCATGGAGGATAGGCAACCTAGTGCTTACCACTCCCACTGATAAGCTAGAAGGCTTCCCTCCAACACAGAAAGACTTGTGGGGCTCAGAAGCTTACTAACAATCTTGGATACAGCAACTCTGTAACCGGACTAGGCTAGTTATAGGAAAGGCGGGAAACAGGCACAAGTGCGGCTTTCAAACCAGAAAGTTGAAGGAGATGGAAAAAACCTGCTCAAACAGCCAATAGCTACAGTTTCTGGGCCAGGGACCACTCCTCTTGTGGTAGATAGGCTACCTAGTGCTTACCACTCCCACTGATAAGCTAGAAGGCTTCCCTCCAACACAGAAAGGCTTGGGGGGCTCAGAAGCTCCTGTGGTAGATAGGCTACCTAGTGCTTACCACTCCCACTGATAAGCTAGAAGGCTTCCCTCCAACACAGAAAGGCTTGGGGGGCTCAGAAGCTTGCCAACAGTCCTGGATACAGCAAGTCTGTGTTTGGACTTGAATAGTTACAGGAAAGGCAAGAAACAAGCTTAGAATTTTTTTTTTTTTTTGTTTGTTACAGAAAAGCAGCTAAAACAGCAGTAAATACATTTCAAATTGTAGTGCAGGCTAGCACACTCGAGTATGTAGCAACACTACGTCAAATACAGTTCAAATAAATGCAATTAAATTAACAAATGACTAAAAAACAAGTGCAGAAGGCAGTAAATTAGAAGCAGACAAGCAGTAATAAGTGCAGAGTAAGAGCAACTGAACAGATAACAGCACGCAGAAGAGCAACTAAGACAGTTACAGTAAGAACAGCTGAATAAAATATATATATTATTTTTTTTTTTTTTTTTGAGGGAAGGAACAGAGCAGGATTAAGAGGCTTCAGGGGTTGTCCTTCACAAATTCTCTTTGTACACAGTAGGAGTGCCTGAAATCAGAATATGGTCTCACTGCACTCAGTTGAGTGAGCAAATGAGATGGGCCCAGAAGGAGTATCCAAATACAAATCTACAAGAGGGGTGGGCAGTTTCAAAGCCACCAACATTAACACCAAAACAAGAACAGGGAGGGTCGGTGGGGAACTAACTGTAGAGAGACAGCCACAACTTCAGCTGAGTTAATATTCAGTGAAAAGCACAAATAAATAAATTAAATACAGTACTATATGCAAAAGAGCAGATAAAAGTGTAGTTACATTTACTTATACATCCAGCTGATTTCAGGTAGATGTTAGCCAGTCAAAGCTCTGATATTAAGCAGAGAAAACTCAAAATGTACTACTTATATAAGGCAAGACAGAATGTCAGTGATGAGGTGAAACTACCCCCTACTGCTATCAATGGCTACACAGAAATTCTAAAAAGTACTCTGTAGAGAGACGGCCACAACTTCAGTTGAGTTAATATTCAGTGAAAAACACAAATAAATTAAATACAGTACTATATGCAAAAGAGCAGATAAAAGTGTACTTAAATTCACTTGTACGTCCAGCTGATTTCAGGTAGATGTTAGCCGGCCAAAGCTCTGATATTAAGCAGAGATAAGTCAAAATGTACTACTTATATAAGGCAAGACGGAATGTCAGTGATGAGGTGAAACTACCCCCCACTGCTATCAATGGCTACACAGAAATTCTAAAAAGTACTCTGTAGAGAGACAGCCACAACTTCAGTTGAGTTAATATTCAGTGAAAATTTTATACAATTAATTAATTAGAAAACACCAATCACTTTGTCATTCCTTACAAAAATAAATGTATCTTAAAATATCTCAATATGTATTGAGTTTTATAAATTTTAAAAGATATACTGCCATCTACTGGCCTTTCCACCACAGTTCCTGCTGTTTGTGGTTACTGATTCAGTGAAAAACACAAATAAATACATTACTATATGCAAAAGAGCAGATAAAAGTGTACTTAAATTCACTTATACGTCCAGCTGATTTCAGGTATATGTTAGCTGGCCAAAGCTCTGATATTAAGCAGAGATAACTCAAAAATGTACCACTTGTATAAGGCAAGACAGAATGCCAATGATGAGGTGAAATTTCTGCTGACATCTTCTGATTTCATCTAGCACCATCTTCTCATCCAAGTCTCTTCACATCACATTTATTCTGCCCTTTACTTTAATACCTACCTTTTCTAAATGACTAAGGCCACAGTCAGCATGCTTCTTCCCTAGTTTCAGTAGTGTAACCAGTCACCAGCATTTAACCCATATCTTTCTTTCAGAACGTGGCAGTCTAGATAGTCATTGCAATTCGCCCCTTCAAATCTTCCACAAACCTCAAACCTACCCTACTTCAGTCTGCCATCTTTTCACCAAAAGTTTGTAGCATGCTGCCATCTAGTCCACTTGTTAGACTTTGGTTTGGAATATCTCCATGCTACAGTGTTCTCTCTAGTCTTTTGCTGACCTGCTTAGTTCTGTCCCTCTCTACTTTCTCCATCATTGCTATCCTACCTCACAGCCTCCTTTCAGACTGTGTGTGTTTCACCCATCGTTTCTCATCTAATCCCAGACGAGGAACAGTGTTTCTCAAAACCTGAACCAAGTGAAGTGGTAAAATGGTAAACCCAGAAGCATTTGTCATGTTTCGATGACAGCTATAAGACAGCCCACAGCAAGAGTGGTGTGTGCGAGTGTGCCATGTGTGTCCATATCCATTCTGCTAGGGTATTGACATATTAGACTTGTTCATTAAAAATTTATGTACACATTTTATCTAGCTGGACGTGGCAGAGTTAGATGATAAGATTTGCACTGGATGTGACGAGGGTGGACAGGATTAGGAATAAGTATATTAGAGGGTCAGACCAGGTTGGAAGGTTTGGAGACAAAGCCAGAGAGGCAAGATTACGTTGGTTTGGACATGTGCTGAGGAAGGATGCAGAGTATATTGGGAAAAAATGCTAAGAATGAAGCTGCCCGATAACACGAAAAGAGGAAGGCCTAAGATAAGGTTTATGGATGTGGTGAGAGAGGACATGCATGTGGTTGGTGTGACAGAGCAAGATGCAGAGGACAGGAAAAAATGGAAACAGATGATCCGCTGTGGCAACCCTAACGGGAGCAGTCGAAAGAAGAAGATTTTATTTTTAAGAATGAGAAATTGTGTTTCCATTTCTTGTTGCTGATTAGCAATGTAAGATTCAGTGAAGTCAAGTAGAAGGTAGTGTTATAGGCTTTATAGGCTTAAAGTTACATCACGCACTCTGCATTCATTTCTTTAGTATTTACATTTGCTGGCTTGTAATTAGTATGCACATTAGTTATTTGGTTTAAAAAGCTGCTCAATATAACTTTACTTTGCACTACCCAAAAGCTGTTAGTATGCTGTTGAAGTGTTTGATGAAAAGTCCTAATAAAATAAAGTATATACTAGCTACTTGGTAGAGAAACCATTTTACACCAAAATGCAACTTTTTGTACTTTTCAAAAAAGTGCTTACTTTAACTCTGATGTATCTAAATATATAGCTGTTCAAACAGTAAGGCATAATGGTATGTGGACTGCACATAAGCAGTTTCATGAACTTTTTAGGTACTCTCCTTTTAAACTTGTACTTCTCAACTGTACTGGAAGTTTGCAAATATGTGTACAGTGTAGTCCTACATGTTTTATTGCTTACTAGTAATACTCTGTTCTTAGGTGTACAGTGCATCATGTAATTGACTGTACATGGAATAATGCATATGCTGTTGTGAGATTAGGTTTCAGTGATATTTTTGTACTGCACTTTCCAGAATATATCAATTTGTAATAATCTGCAGTTTTTCAGAGATTTTTCTTTCATCTTTTTCACGTGTAGATATCTCTCTCTTTTTTTTCGGCTTTTCCCGGTTAGGGGTCGCCACAGCGGAACTTCGGTCCGATAATAATTGGCAGTAGATTTTTATGGTGCTGAGTTGCCAGCCCAACACCCAACCTTCAGGAAGGCACGCCCAGTCGCGCATGTCTTTCGGAGGCCATTCGACCGCGGGGAGGACCTGCAGACTCCACACAGAAGGCACTCCCACCGAGAATCGAACAGGAGAACCTCTTGCTGTGAGGCAACAACGCTACCGCTGTACCACCGCAAGTGTCAAATGTGTAGATATAATATATAATAATATAGTAATGTGCTTTTTTAAACCAAATTCTACTTTGCTTTAAGAGGAATGGTGCCTTTTGAATCTCAGTACTTACTATTGGCTGTCAGTTTGCTAAATTTTAAGTATAAAATTACAGTCTTGTGTTCTTCTTGAGCCTCCTGATTCTCATTCAATCAGTCTGTCACTATTTAGTTTAGTTAAAAATTATGTGATTAATGTCCAGTGTCAGATATACATACATACATATTCCAAGGTTGCAGGGGTGCTAAAGCCTATTCCAGTGCCCAATGGGCACAAGATATCGAAACATTCTTAATTGTGAGCTAGTCTTTCTTAGAGCATTCACTCGCACTACGTCATGCACTACATGTACACCTACAGTCATTTTGAAGAAGCCACCTCACCTACTAAGAGTCTTTGGAAGGTAGGAAGAAACTTGAGCTCCAAGAAAAATTCCATATGGATGCAGGGAGGGCATGCAGATTCAGTAGAGCAAGCAGTCCAGTTGAGAATCAAACTGGAGAACCTATTTCTGTTAGTTGTTGTATAGATAAATATGTAAAGAGCATTGAGTCAAGCACACAGATGTTCGAACTACAAAACATTAAAAATTTGGAGGAATAAAAAAAAAACACAAAAAGCTTTTAGGCAGAGGGCTGGTCCCCAGCCCCCACATCTTCTGCAACTTATGCATGCCAACTCTGAGATTGGACTACAGTGAGGAAATGGCAAACTCACTGCTTATACAAATAACAGCAACCAATCTAAATGCTGGTTTAATATTACAAACTTTCAACCAAACCATTAACTCCTCTCTCCATATGTATACAGTGTGTGTGTGTGTGTGTGTGTGTGTGTGTGTGTGTGTGTGTGTCAGGACTGGCCTTTGGTCAACTGGTGCCCTGGGCAAAAGATCTCCACAACATCCCCCAACACCAATGTGTGCCCCCATCCTGGTCAACCTACACCTTCCAGATTACTGGAAAAGCGCCCCTGCTACAGCGACGCCCTAGGTGGCTGCCAATTGGCCTATGCCTAAGGCCGACTGTAGTGTGTGTGTGTGCACGCTGCATGTTTGCAAATTTGTTTTTACACCGAAAGGCTGCACAGTGATCATCAGAGGCGTGGTGTTAAATACAGATATTTCATGAAAAGCCATAACAGCAGTACATTACACATATTTACGTTTGCTGTCCTTTGATTAGTGTTTACATTAATTATTTGTTTTAAAAAAGCTGATCATTATAACTTTAGATGCTCAGTAGACATAAACCGCTTTTATTTTTACTCTTGGCGGAGCCGAACCTCGGCTGCGACTCGGCCATACTGTAGCTCAAAAACTTCTTGTTGGCTGGTGGCTAGGAGGTATCCCATTGTGCATCACTACTATTCCCCAGATCTCATTTGCTGCTCGTTCAGCTCAGACGTGATTCTTCTTGGCCATGGCTAAGTGCTATTTTTCAATATTTTTCTTGTCATTGTTGGATAATATTTTGTTCTGTTGCTAGTTTTGTGTGTTTATTGCAGTCTGTCTGTTTCAGACTATTTGCTGCTTTTTTTCTCTTGTGTATTTGTTGTACGTTGTTTGGCCGTACTTCCGTTGGCCTTTGTGGTATCCCTGCATTGCTAATCTCCTGTGCAGCTGCCTTCCCTTTTGGGCTAGGCCCATTTAAGTTAGAGGACCTAGTCCTAGTTCTGTTGTTTGTCTCCAGTTGGGCTAGGCCTGTTTAAATTAGAGGACCTAGTCCTCTGTTCTATTTTCCTTTTCTCCTTGAGCTAGGCCCGTTTAATTTAGAGGACCTAGCCCTCAGTTTATTCTCCTTCTTTCTTAGGGCTAGGCCCGTTTAAATTAGAGGACCTAGTCCTCTGTTTATCCTTTCTCTGTCTACTTGTGTGTTATTTTGCGGATTGTGGTTTTTGAATTATGTCTAAAGACACTAAGGATCATAAGCCTTCGGCCTTCAAAAAATGTACTAAATGTGCCCAGAAGATGCCCTTGACTGATGGGCACAATTTGTGTGTTTACTGCTTGGGGGCTATTCACCTCCAAGAATCTTGCCTGTTTTGCCATGCATTCAGTCCTCGTGTTCTTCAGGAGAGGAAGAACAAGCTGATATTGAAGAAACTATTAAAACATTCCTTTGAGGAGGAATTGACATCCTCATCGTCCAGTTCTAGATCTCCTTCCTCTTCCAAAAAGACAGACCTAAAACTACAAAAAGGTGGTCTCCCACCCATTCTGTTTCATTGGAGCCACCAGACAAAATTGCTAAAGTGGCTACACCCTCTTCGGCTCCACTGATTTTGGTGCCGACAGAGGTTAGCTTAGTGGATTCATCAGTCTCGGCTCCAGGAACTATGGAGCCGATAACTAACACTACGTCTCGGAGCCAGTGATCTGAACTTCGACCAGTTTCCCCGACTCTTAGGTCGCCTATATTCCAGTGATCTAGATCCCCCGCTCTATCTTCCAAGTCTTCTAGGAGCCTTTCTGATAAGGACGTCGAGAGAGGGGTGCGTAGAATGCTTCAGACTTCGGCGCTGGCAAATTTGCTTTCGGCTCCATCTCAGTCGGTTCCAGAGCCCAGTGTGCCCCCATACCTGATCGATGTTCCTCCTCCGAGCCTCTCTGAGCCTTCGGAGCCAGAGTTGTCGGTTCCTCCGGTTGTGGATAGGTCAGTTCCAGCTACCTCAGTTGGTTTCTCGGTTCCGATATCTGCTCCGACCCTTTCAGTTCCATCAGCGGGGTCTACGGTCCTCAGCTGTACGGTTGGACCCGAGGGGATGCTTCGAATCGAACTTCTTCTGTTCCGAGGCTATCTCTCGGTGCTTCGGCTCGGGTGAGCTTGGACCCCACATCAGCCTCGGAGCCCATCTCCTCGGCACCAAGGGCTGCCTCTGCATCTTCGGGGCAGAGGGCATCCTCGGAGCTGGGAGGATTGGCCTTCAAGGTGATGAGTGTGCTGTCCAGGTCTTCAGCTCCATCCAGAGGTAACAACACTTTTCCTCCTAAAGCGCCAACTTCAGTCTCAGCTCCCTCTCTCCCAATACAGCAGAGACCCGCAGCCTCAGGATACCTTCATGAGTGGTCCCCTGTCTTCCGTGGTCTCCCCAGAATGCCTGTCTGAGGAACCACCTAGGAAGAAAACTTGTTACAGGAAACATGTTGACTCCCCTGATGAGTCTGTTACATCAGACACTGACCTTGAGGAGTCAGAAGGGTCACCAAGTCGTCCTCTGATGATATCTCATTCGCAGATATCTTTGAGATCCTTAAACAGAGAGGCGGTTGGCCCACCACATCCCCTTCTGATGAGGAGTCAGTGTACCTGAAGGCTTTTGGGTCTCAACCCTCCGCCTCTTGGGTGTCACCTCCTTTCGACGAGCTACTGGATTTAGTAAATCGAAAGGTGTGGGAATCTCCTGATTCTGTGGAACTGGTTCCTAGAAGACCAAGCAAATTTTTGTCAGCACCCCAGGGCAAGGCCTTTCTTTCTAAGGGTGTACCAGTAGATGCCAAGAAGGAACTTGCCGAAACGTCCTCCACTGTCCATCCACTGAACAAAGAGTCTAGAATGATGGATAGGTATGGGAAGCGTATCTTTTCTTCAGTAGCTTTTACACTTCGATTGAAATCCAAAAGTTACTTGTGAAGAGTCATCCAACCCATCCCCGCAGACCAAGTAAGATTAGCGACTTACTCCAGAATCTTTTTGGTGTCAAAAAGAACAGTTGACATGAGACCCATTTTAGATCTCAGCAAATTGAACGAATCTGTACAGAAGTCCAAGTTCCGAATGGTCACCTTACAGTCGATACTCCCGTTGTTAGGGAAAGACATTTGGATGTGCTCCATAGATCTCCAAGATGCTTACTACCACATCAGAATGAACAGGGCATCGAGGAGTCACTTATGCTTCCGGCTGGGAGCCAGTCATTATCAGTTCCGCACCCTGCCCTTTGGTCTCACCACAGCCCCCAGGGTGTTCACCAAATGTATGGCAGTGGTTATGGCTCACTTGAGACGTCAAGGATTCCAAGTATTTCCTTATCTGGACGACTGGCTCCTGACTGCCACCACCAGGCATCTACTGTTACAGGCCAAGGACGCTACCGTTTCAACTTGCCAGCAGTTAGGAATTACAGTAAATTGGCAAAAATCTGCATCGTCGCCCTCTCAGCATGTGAATGTTATTGGCACCGAAATAGACACCATTTCAATGAGGACTTACCTTACCATGGAAAAAATTCAGTGTCTAAGGGAACAAGTCTTGAACTTACTTCCACTAAGAAAAGTCAAAGCAAAGGTGGTGCTCAAGCTGTTAAGGACCATGGCTTCCACAATAACACTAGTTCCATTAGCCAGACTGCACATGAGGGTCCTGCAGTGGTTACTTTTTGCCCAGTGGTCACTGCAGTACCTTCCTATGTCTCACCCCATCCTGATAACAAATTTATGCAAACGGGATCTTCGTTGGTGGACTCAGACAAGCAATCTAAACACAGGCAGACCATTTGTCCCCCCTCCCCTCCAGTTGCCACTGTGACCACGGATGCCTCCCAGATAGGGTGGGGGGGGGGCATTATCTAGGGAGAACATTCCAAGGCAGATGGCAAGATCACGAGGCTCATTTGCATATCAACGTCTTGGAGATGAGAGCAGTGCTTCTAGCGTTGCAAGCACTTCACAGCTTTCTCCCTGTAGGGACGATTGCAGTCCACTCGGACAATATGTCGGTGGTATGGTACCTAAACAAACAAGGAGGAACCAAATCTTACCCCCTCTTCAGAGAAGCCCTATGAGTCTGGGAATGGGCAGTGTCTTCCCAGCGCTTTCTGATAGCAACGCACATCCTGGGGAAATCCAACTTCATAGCAGACAGGCTCAGCAGGGCTATTCTGATGGCTCACGAGTGGTCTCTGAACACATACATTGCGGAACACATTTTTTGCAAATGGGGTCAGCCTTGCTGCAATCTTTGCCACCCCTCTCAATGCCAAATGCTACTTTACCCTGATTCCCCCGGAAGGGGAAGCACCAAGAGACGCACTCTTTCACGATTGGCCCTCGAGACTTCTCTATGCTTTCCCTCTCTTCTCCCTTATATCGAAGGTAATTCAGAAAGCAATATCCTCGGGAAGCAGAATGATCCTAATTGCTCCTTATTGACTTCGACAGATTTGGTTTCCCTTCCTCAGACCTCATCTAAAGGATGAACCGTGGACTCTGGATCCAGTGCCAGATTTACTGACACACATGTCAGGGGCATTCCATCCCTCTCTCCACACCCTCAACTTGACAGCTTGGCTGCTCCAATTCCATCCCTACTCAGGCTTCATGACTTTTCTCCCAAGGTTGTACACATCCTGTCATCTTCTCGCAAACCTTCTACCAGGAAGATTTATTCCAGTAAATGGAAAAGATTCTCCTTTTGGGCCCATGAGAGGAACCTTGATCCTTACACAGCTCCCATTTCTGCCGTTTTAGACTTCCTCTCGCTGTTATTCAACCAAGGCTCAGTAGCGGCAACTATCAAAGTCCAGTTGGCATCCATTTCCTCCTTTCATGTTGCTAATGAACCTAACCTTATGACTTGTAGGATTTGTAGAGCCTTCCTCAAAGGGACCACCTTGCTAAGACCCCCAGTCATGGATCCTGTAGCTCCATGGGATTTGAACTTTAGTTCTACATAAACTTACATCAAGTCCTTTCGAACTTTCAGCAACATGTGACCTCAAGTTTCTAACTTGGAAAACTATATTTTTAGTGGCTATCACATCTGCAAGAAGGGTCTCTGAACTGCAAGCTCTTTCCATTAAGCCCCCTTATTTGGTATTTCATAAAGATAGAGTCTCTTTGCGGACAAACCCTTCCTTTATTCCTAAGGTTTCGTCTCAAGCCAATATTAATCAGTCTATTGAGTTGCCTGTGTTTGGACACAACTAAAGGTTTCAGAAGGTCAGATCAGTTGTTTGTCTCCTTTTCAGACTCTAGGAGGGGCCTTCCAATTTCTAAAGTCACACTATCTCACTGGATTTCCAGTTGCATTTCATTTATCTATTCCTCCTGTGGTAAAAATCTTCCTTTCAAGGTGAAAGCTCATTCTACCAGGTCTGTGTCTACCTCAGTAACCTTTTAGGCTAGAATCCCAATAGACAACATTTGTGCTGCAGCAACATGGGCTTCATCTCACACATTTTCCAATGAGCCACCCAAGATGAAGGTGCTAGGTGCTAGGGACGCTGTCCCAAGAGTAAGAATGAAAGCGAGATAGGACTGCAGAACATAAAGAAGTTATGTCCTTACCATAACGTTCGATGTTTGTAGTCCATGTCGCTCTTCATTCTTACAAATCCTCCCTCCTGCCCCCTCCTTGAGGACCTGGGGTAGAGTGCCTACTGCTTTTTTGTTAGTCCTTTCGATTTGGTTTGTTCTTTGTCTCTGTATTTTGTCCTTGCAGCAAACAAGATCTGGGGAATAGTAGTGATGCATGATGGGATACCTCCTAGCCACGAGCCAACAAGAAGTTTTTGAGCCACAGTATGGCCGAGTCGGAGCCGAGGTTCGGCTCTGATCCCAAGAGTAAGAATGAAGAGCGAGATGGACTACAAACATCGAACGTTATGGTAAGGACATAACTTCTTTTTTGGATTACCAAAAAGCTGTGTGTGTACTGCTGAATTTTTTGATGAAAAGTAGTAATAAAATTATTTTCCTTGAACTTTCATGAATGTCAGTCAGTTAAAAGTGATGCATTGCGCCCATTTCAGTACACGAAGAATGATAAAAATGAGACCGTTCTGCATGCAAAAGTTAAAAAGCTGTTTCTTGTAACACTAATTAGAGTATGTTATCATGAAACACAGCTTTAATCCTGATAATTTTCTTTTGCTTTACTCATAGTTACTGTATAACTGAATGCTACTATAGTTGAGTAAAGCAGTTACATTTTTATTTATTCATTTCTAGTTTATTGATTGGGATAGTCTATTTGGGTTTTTTGGCCCCTTTTTGGTGGAATCCCTACTAGAAAAGCATCACAAGAATTAGTTACCAAGCAATATAGTTATAATTCTCAACAAAAGCAAGTAGTTAAGTTTTAACTTACAGTATCTACATATTGCAGTATAGACATGTACATGTAAGAGCATATTTCTCCATATCGATATGCAGATGTTTGTGTTTTAAAGACTCTGTCATGCAAGAAAGTAACATCTGCTCTATTCAGCTTAAGTATAAGTGGGAATTTTCGGGACTTTGTATATGGGTTATTGCCTGAATATCCATTTGAGGTCTTCTCCAGCTCTTAACTCGAAAGCTTTCCCTACATTCTCTGTAAATAATGTACTGATTGCATGATATAGCTTAGTCTGTTACTCCTGTGGCATTAGAGCTTGTTTGTCAGTGTGGTACAGCATTGTGAAAAATATGAATTATTTTATTGCTGTAAGGTAAAGCTTAATGTTATAAACTGCTGTACAATATTCGTTATTAAGAAAAGTGGTCGTACTTAAAGGACAGTAAGGCTTTTGCTAAGGTGATTTAATAAAGCTTATTAAATTGTAGTTGAGTAAATGAGTTGACCTAAATACATTTTCTAATTCCGTTATTAGATTCTGAATGGCCACTGTTAAATTCTGTATAGTATGTATAGATTTAAATGCAATGCCTTCCTTTTGTGCCACTTAGAGCTGCAATCAGATTAGAGGCAGCAGCTTCCAAAAAACTTTATCTTAGGAACCACTTCACATTTTTCTTCTTGCTTTATTGAAGCTTTTTTGTTTTAAAGGATGTAGCTTAAACATGTTTGTAGATGAGGAACAGTTTGCAAAAAAAGTCTTCATATACACTCTCGTGATTACCAAGTTTGTGAAATGTATCTGAATATTTACCAAAAAGGCTGGTTAATTTGTTGTACTGTTTTAATGATGTAGGCTTGAATGAGAATTGAATGAGAAACATGTTAAATGTTTAATTGATAAATGTGATCAGTTGTGTGCTAACTCTGTTCTGGGCTTAACCTGAAAGTGATCTGTGTAGCTCACCACTGTTACATAACGGATCATTCATAATTACCTACCTAATCAACATAGAACTCTGTCCAATACAGCCTTCTTATATTAGTAACATACCTGCTGTGATGTTCTTCGTGTTTCACTGTTGCAGTCATTACATTTGGGGAATCCTGCTGGCAGGTTGCCCTCAGTCGGCCTGAATTCCAAAGTCCTGGGTCCTGTGTCAGCCGCTGTCACCCCTTCCCTGACGTCAGGTAGTCAGGGGTATAAAAGATGCGGCCAACGCCATTTTCTTTAGTCTTTCTTGCCGCACGGTGCCCGAAGCAGAAGCAGTTCACAAGTGCCGGTCGGCCGACTCCTGAGATTTTCGAGTTCGAGTTTCAGATCCGAAGTCTTCTATAAAGCTAAGTACCCCGTTGGGGAAAATTTTTTCTTGCTCCAGACTGATGTCAGAAAAAGTTAATTGTATTTCTTGTGGGAAGCAACAACCTCATAAGGGCTTTCATTCTTACTGTATTCCTTGCCTAGGCCCTGACCATAACGTTTCAGGTTGTCGGTTTTGTGCTAGATTTAACCAACGCACTATTAAGCGTCGGTATGACTTTGCATTAAACTATTTTGGACGCAGGTTTAATTATCCAGAAATGTCGTCGGATAGCCATCCGACTATCAAGAGTTCACAAAAAAAACGTAAAGAAAATGATAGACAACCGAGGCCCAAAACCGACGACGAAGCTTCTCCTAAGCCAGTCGCCGGTTCTCCAGTTCTCAGTGAGGCGCTTTCGCAGCCCCTGACGCCTGCTACTTTAGAGTCGCAGACCGCTACCGAATCCCATGTGGAGTCGGCTATGCCATTGGAAACTCAAGGTATTGGAGCCTTGGACACTATTCCTTCAGATGGGTCCTGAGCCGCTGAGCAGGCACCGGCTTCTGAGGGTGTATTCAGACCTAAACATCTGTACATTAAACTGACTTCAAAGGCAAAGACTAAAGCACCTTCAAAGGCAAAGAAGCAAACCCAAGAGCCACGTGGACAGGCCTCCATGCCCAAAAAGCAGGTGCTCAAAATGGCCGAAGACTTGATTACCTTGATCAGGGGTTCCCCATCCCCCTCCTGATAAGAGGCCTAGGCAAAAGACTGACTATGATTCTTCAGATCAGGTTTCCATTTTTACTGATTCCTCTTCTGATCAGGAATATTCTCACCCCCCCCCCCCCATGAGGATTCTGATGCTGAAGAATCTATACCTTCAGCTTCTCCTCCAGAGGACTATTCTTTTGGGGAAACCTTACATACCATGAGGGAGCATTTCCACTGGGAGAGCCAAGGTTTTTCAGAATCTAAAAAGAGGCTCAGGGATTTCCTGTTACTACCTCAACACAAGCCACTAGCCATCCTGCCTGTGTTAGACATTGTAGATGATGTGTTTTCGGAGTCTAGTCTTACCCCTGACTCCTTACCTCCAGCTCCTGTTAAGCCTGACAGATATTATAGGGTTCCTGACTCACATAAATTCCTTTTTAAAAACCCTGCTGCAGACCCAGAAACTATTTCTCAGGGTCCCAAAGGAGTTAAGGCGTCCACTGCAAAAAACCCTACCCCCTCAGACAGAGATTCTAGGGCACTGGATAGATGGGGAAAAAAGGTTTACACATCTGCTACCTTGGCTATAAGGGCCTTAAATTGTCAGTTTCATATGCTCAAATGTCAGCAACATGTCATGGCATTGCTTAAACAGAAAATGTTGTTAAACTCTGAATGTGCAGAAAACAAGGAAATGTAGGATTTATTGCATGCAGCTGAACAAGCTGGAAAGCATACTTTGCAATGTGGTTTTGATTCTTTAGAGGCCTCCTGCAGGGCCGCAGTTACAGGTTCTGTAATTAGGAGGCATGCTTGGTTAAAGGAACAAATTCTGCCTGATCATGTTAAAGTTAAATTATTAGATGCACCTTTACAGCATGATACTTTGTTTGTTGTTAAGGCAGAAGAGGTGTTAAAATGGAAGACAAAGCTAAATCTATGCAAACTGTCAAAGATTTTTTACAAGTACAGCCACCTAGGTTTAGTAGACACTGGCCAACAAAGAATCGGACCTTTCCTGTGTCAGACAGACCTCAAAGAGGCAGACCCAGACGCCCGAGAGGCAGATCCCAGGCGCAAGGTTCATTCCGCTCAAAACAGTGGTGGGGCTTCTACCTCCAAAGTTGGAGAAGACAAATCACAACCAGTCAGGAAATAGTCTCAATGACTTCCCCCTGCCTGCACCAAGCACTTATCTCCTGGCAGCCCCCGTAGGGGGAAAATTAGCACTTTTTTCTCAAAATTGGCACATCATAACCCAGGACAAGTGGGTCTTAAATATCGTGTCACAAGGCTACAAGTTCCATTTCCATACCCTGCCAATGGCAAACAGCTGGCCAGATCTGCCAAAAAATCAATGGGCAGAGGCACAAAAACAAGTCCCATCCCTCATGGACATGGGGGCCATTCAACTAGTTACCAGAGCAAGAGCAGGGACAAGGATTTTACTCAAGACTGTTCTTGGTACCCAGAAAGGACAAGGCCTGGAGGCCAGTACTGGACCTATCTATTTTGAACACATTCCTGGATATACCAAAATTCAAGATGTTGACTTTGCAGCAGCTTCTGCCCATGCTGGGCAAGAACGTTTGGCTTGTGACTTTAGACCTAAAAGAGGCATACCTGCATGTCCCAATCAGACAAATTTGCAGACGATACCTCAGATTCAAGGCTGGTTCAATGCATTACCAATTCTCTGCACTGCCCTTTGGCTTATCTGCTGCGCCCAGGGTCTTTACAAAGTGCCTGGCACCAGTAATTGCATTCTGCTGATAAAGAGGAATACAAATATATCCATACTTGGACGACTGTCTAATTCAAGCAGAGAACAAGGGCATTCTTCTACAGCATCTGGCGTTTGTGAAAAGACTTCTAACATGCCTAGGGTACACAGTCAATGAAAAGAAGTCAAAACTAGTACCCTCTCAAGAGATAATATTCCTGGGTGCAAGCTTAAATACAACTGCCCAGATGGCTTATCTCACGCCAGACAAACAAAGGCAACTGACTACCTATTTCAAAATGCTGGCAACAAAGGCCCAGTTATCTGCAAGAAAAATTCTGCAGGCTTTGGGCTTCATGGCATCCTGCATCCTACTAATTCCATATGCAAGACTGCATATGAGGAAACTTCAGTGGTACCTAAAAAGTGTTTGGACTCAACATTGCCACAGCCTGGAAACTATGATTACTCTCATTCCCTGCCTGCAACAGGAGTTTCGATGGTGGGCACAGGCCTGTCACCAAAACAAGGACAGCCATTCACATTACCCTCAGCCAGGCAAACACTAACAACGGATGCATCAGATTATGCCTGGGGGGCCCACATGGCAGGAAGATGAATTCAGGGCACATGGACCTCAAACCAAATGCATCTACATATCAATCAAAAAGAGATGCTAGCAGTTCAAAATGCCCTGACAGTCTTCAAGGACCTACTTCATCCAGGCCAACTACTGATAAAGACAGACAACACCACGGTCATGTGGTATATAAACAAGCAGGGGGGGCACTCATTCTTACCCTCTTTGCAGACTAGCCATGACTTTGTGGGACACAGCATTGACTTACCAAGTACACCTGCAGGCACAATTCCTGCCAGGAAGGAAAAATACTCTGGTAGATGACCTAAGCAGAAACCTCATGGATCCCCACGAGTGGCTCCTGGAGCCGCAAGTCTTCAGCATGATAACAAGGAAATGGGGATGCCCGGACATAGATCTATTTGCCTCCCCTCACAACTACCAACTAAAAAGATTCTGCCCAAGGATTTATCACAGACAAGCATGGAAAGTGGACGGCCTATCTTTCAGCTGGAAATACCTGTCTGTATACGCATTTCTCCCTCTGCCTCTCCTTCCCAAGGTACTCCTAAAGGTCAGACAGGAGAAGCCAAGGATGATACTAATTGCCCCAGACTGGCCCCGCCAGTACTGGTATCCAATGCTAAGGAGCTTGTCTCAATGCCCAGCTTGGACCTTACCTCAGATACCTCATCTACTGTCCCAGCAAAACAGTCAGATCCTGCACAGCCAACTCAGGACTTTAAACCTGGCAGCATGGTGGATAATGTAGTCATACAAAACACACCGCTCAGTAAAGCTGTGATGGATGTCATTTTGGAGGCTAGAAGGCCTAGTACTAGAAAATTTTATGCTGGAAAATGGAAGAGATTTTGTGCTTGGAACCAGGCACAAGGAACCGATACAGCTGTGCCAAATATTCCTCAGATTTTGCAATACTTAACTGAGCTGCTGGACAAAGGTCTATCTTTTTCATCTATTAAAATTCATGCCTCTGCCATTTCGGCTCATTACAATACAGAGCCACCAATCTTTTCTCATCCCTTACTAAAACAGTACCTCAGAGGAGCCAAAAACTTAAGGCCTCCAAGAAAAGATCACCAATGCCTGCATGGGACCTCAGCTATGTCTTGGAAAAACTCATCATGCCACCTTTTGAGCCAGCGACTGTGGCTGATATAAAGTTTTTATCTTGGAAAACAGCTCTGCTCCTAGCAATAACTTCTGTAAGACAAGTTTCAGACATTCATGGCTGTGGAAACTTTTATCATTTTTTATACAGACAGAGTCTCTCTGAGGACAAACCCAACATTTATGCCTAAGGTGGTGTCCAGTGTGGCTCTTAACATCTGCCAACTTTTTATCCAAATCCACAGAACAAGGGAGAGAGAATTCTGCATTCTTTGGATGTACACAGACAACTTAGATTCTACTTGGACAGAACCAAAGTTTTCCGAAACACAGAACACTTACTAGTGGCATATGCTGCAGGATCACAAGGAAAGGCTATCTCAAAGCAGACTATTTCAAAGTGGATAGGCCACTGCATTCGTTTCTGCCACTTACACCATGGCAAGCCAATGCCTAAGGGCATTAGGCCACATTCAACCAGAGCTGCAGCCACTTCAGCAGCCTTTCTCAGGGGAGTACCAATCAAGGACATTTTAGAGGCTTCTACTTGGAGTTCAGTGCACACCTTTACCAAGCACTGTCATCTGCCACTCTACTCTAAATCCAGGGCAGGCTTTGCCACTGCAGTTCTGCAGGGCCTCATAGCCACTCCTAATGCTGTTTAGCTCCTGCCTCCCATCCATAGCTTTGGGACTCTACCGGTGGGAGGGTGGCCTAATGGTTAAGTTGTTTGCCTTACAAACACAAGGTGCAGGGTTTGAGTCTCACAAGGGATAATTGGCTAGGCTTAAAATGGCTCGTGAAGGCAATTAGCTTAGTACTAATCTATGAGTCTATGAGTCTATAACAGTGAAACACAAACAACATAGTACAGTTGTGTACACTTACCATAAATGTAGATGTTCGAGTGTATTCACTGTTGCAGTCCAGGTTACCCACCCGCCATCCCCCTTTCTTCTGATGGACTCTATCTTTCCTTCTCTGATTTATACAACCTGTGTGGTATATTTGCTTGTAGATGAAGGTAAAGTTTATATTGGTGCATGTATTTATATGTATATAAATTTTGGCTACCCTTTTAGGGGGCACCTGACATCTGGGGCAAGAAAAACTAAAGAAAATAGAGACCTGTCCTAGACCTGTCTCACCTCAACCTTTTTCCTGCAAGTTCCCACCTTCCATACCTTGTTCTCACTTCTACTGCCTCAGGCCTTTCTGTTGTCTCTGGACATCAAAGATGCATATTGTGATATCCCTATTTATCCCCTTTTCAGGAAATATTTATGTTTTTCTGTTGCTTCTTCTCTTTTTCAGTTCTCTGCTTTGCCCTTTGGACTTTCCACGGTCCAAAGGGTATTCACAAAATGCTTGGCTTTTTTGTTGGCTTTTGCAGACTTCAAGGAATACATGCTTATCCTTACCTGGACGACCTCCTCATTCAAGCAACTCATCCAGACATTCTGCTGGAGAATCTCCAGTAAACCATCAACTTGCTTCTAAGCTTGGGGTTCACTGTCAATTACAAGAAATAATCCCTCACTCCTTCTCAGGACCAGGTCTTCCTGGAGTGCAAGATAAGGACAGACCTCATGATGGCATTTCTGCCCTTTCAGAAAGTGCAATCTCTTCAACCCTACTTTCAGCAACTCCTACCACTCTCTTCCTTGACAACCAGGGAGTGTCTCAGACTTTTGGGATTCATGGCATCCATTATTCCCATGTTACCCTTGGCCACATGCCACAAGAGGAAATTCCAGTGGTATCTGAAATCTCTCTGGTCCCAGCATGCAGATCCCCTGGATTTTGTTCTTACATTTCTTCCCTGTTAAAGAAAGAACTGCTGTGGTGGATTCAGCAAATTTCAATGAACCCAGGTCTCTCTCTGCAGCTTCCGTTCCTGAGCAGGAGCTGTTCACAGGTGCCTCGGACCTGGAGTGGGGAGCAACCTTGGGAAACCTGAAGGTCCAGGGTGTTTGGTTCTCTTTTATATGGATGGAGTATACATCAAAGAAATGAGGGCTTGATTTTTGCTCTTCAAACTCCCAATTTTCTGTTCACCCAGGCCCCCTGAAGCTGTTCATAGACAACACTAGAGTCATTTCGTATGTGAACAAACAGAACAAAATCTTATCTGCTTTACGGGTTGGCTGTTCGGACGTGGAGGATTGCTTCCCAGTCAAAAGTCACCTTACAAATAGTCTACATTCCTTCAGCTCAAAATGTTCTGCCAGGCACTGTAAGCAGGTCTATGACTCAATCCCATGAATGGATGCTCCACAGGGATGTGTTTCTGGACATTCTCCACCAGTGGGTACACCTCAATCATTTTGCCTCCCCCCCTGAACAGACAACTTCCACAATTTTGTGCCAGAGTCCCAGGCCCTCTAGTATGGAAGGTGGACACCATTTCACTATCTTGGAAGGGAAGGTTTCTTTACGTATTTCTCCCCGTCCCACTTATTCAGAAAGCCCTGTTGAAGATTCAGTAGAACAAACCAAAACTCTTGTCGATGACTCCCTTTTGGCCAAGGCAGCATTGGTTCCCTCTTCTTCTGCATTTAACCAAGGGCAGTCATCACAAGTTACCTCATAAGTTGGACCTTCTCACACAAGACAAGGGTTCGCTTAGTCACCCACACTTAATGCTGAACTTAATTTTTTTGGGTGATAGGCTTCTGATCTGTTTTTGACACCTTTTCTCTGAGGACATACTTCTAGTTCTGCAGGAAGCCAGGAAACCTTATAGTAGGAGATTCTACTTGTCCAGATGGAAGAGGTTTTTCATCGGGTGTCTAAAGAAACAGCTAGATTAATTTTCAGTGGATATATCTCTAGTCTTACGTGTGTGAGCTGCTTAAGGCACGGATTGGCTTGTTCTTCTGTAAAAGGTCACTTATCTGCCATTTCTGCATGTCTGTCTCTTCCCCCTCCCTTAACCTCTAGGCTAGAGGTTAAAGCTTTCCTTAAAGGCATCTTTCATATCAGATCTCCTAGGAAACCTGTTCCTCAACCCTGGGATTTGAATTTTGTACTGGAAAAGCTCATCCAGGCCTTCTTTGAACCTGCTTTCATGGATTCCTTAAAGCATTGCACTTGGAAGACTGTGCTGCTGGTGAGCATCACTTCTGCTAGGAGAGTCTCTGAACTTCAAGATTTAATGGTATCTCAACCTTTCCTCATTTTGCACAAAGATAGGATCTCTCTGCATACTAACCCCTTTCATGCCAAAGGTAGTTCATTATTTGTTCCTTAACCAATCTATTCATTTGCCTACTTCTTTTCCCTCGCCTCAATATTCCAGTGAAAGAGTGCTACATACCTTGGATGTGCATGGACAACTCAGATTTTACCTGGATAAAACCAAGTCCTTTAGGAAATCAGAACAAAGTTTTGTTTCCTTTCACCCCAGGGCACCGGGAAAATCTGTGTGAAAACAGACTAGTTCTTCATGGATTTCAAAGGCCATTTCTTTTGTTTATCTTTACCATGGTAAAACTCTTTTCTTTTTTCAGTGAAAGCTCATTCCACTAGGGCTTTTGCTTCATCTGAGTCCTTTTTCAAGGGGTTGGACACTGCTTCCATCTTGGAGGCCACTACATGGTTTTCTTTCCACACCTTTACCAAACATTACCCTTACCCTTACTCTTACTACCTCCCTGGACCAATTCAAAAAGAAACTAAAACTCCATTTTAAGTCACATTGGCTTTGCCAGTGCTCTAACCCAGATTAGCTCTCCTCACTTAACCTAGATCTCTTTCTCCCCATACTTATCCTAGCTTAACAACTTAACTTTTATCTTCAAAAGACCAAACACAATTTTCCTTGTCCATTCTCTAACCATATATGTAACCCCTAAACCTCTGTTAAAAAGACAACCTAGGGTATGAACCTATAACCTTAAACCAGAACATTGTATAGTATTCAAGCTCAAAGGCTGCTATTGTCCTTTAACCTAACATGCTTTATAATATTTGTATAGGAACTATTGTATTTTTTTTTTTTTTGGATAGCTATTGCTAGACTGTTTTTGTTATGATATATACTGTGTATCTTTCTCCTTAACTGGACTACTAAATGTAATAATATGTAATATTGAACATGTATGTAACCTTCTGACATTATGGAGCTTTTCTCCCTGGGCCTCTGCTGAAAATGGACATGCATCCAGTCGGACGATCCCGGTCAACAAATGTAAAATAAATAAAATAAAATAAAATAAATAAAATTACAAGTTGGATGACATCTCTGGATCCAGAGCAGGGTTTGCCAGAGCAATCTTTCATGGTTTTGTGGAGAGTCCCTATATTCCATCATCCCTTTCCCTTTCATGAGCTTTGGTACTTTCCATCATGTTATGAATACTGTAACATGGGAATAGATGGACATAGAATAGTTGTGTAAAATCTTACCATAACCATAGATGTTCTTCGTGTTTCACTGTTGCAGTCATTACATTTGGGTAATCTGCTAGCAGGTTGCCCTCAGTTGGCCTGAATAACGAAGTCTTGGGTCCTGCGTCGGTTGCTGTCTCCTCTTCCATGATGTCAGGTCGTCAGGGGTATAAAACATGTAGCCGACGCCATTTTAATCAGTCTTTCTTGCCGCGCGGTGCCTGAAGCAGATGCAGTTCGTAAGTGCCGGTCAGCCGACTCCTGAAATTTTTCTTTTTGAGTTTCAGAACCGAAGTCTTCAAACTAAAGCTAAGTACCCCGTTGGGGAAACTTTTTTTCTTGCTCCTTACCAATGTCAGTAAAAGTTAATAATTGTATTACTTGTGGGAAGCAAATACCTCATAAGGATTTTAATTTGTACTGTATTCCTTGCCTAGGCCCTGACCACAACGTACCTTGCTGTCGGTTTTGTGCTAAATTTAACCAACGCACTATTAAGCGTCGGTATTTTTTTGCTTCTAAATAATTTGGTTCAAGATTTAGCTATCCTGAAATGCCGTTGGTTAGTAATCCGACTACCGGAATTCACAAAAAAAATGCAAAGAAAAAGACAGAGGCAGACCGTCGAGGTTCAAAACCGACAACAAAGCTTCTCCTAAGCCAGTTGCCGGTTCGCCGGTACTCAGTAAGGTGCTTTCGCAGCCCCTGATGCCCGCTACTTTTGAGTCACAGGCCTCTACTGAGACACATTCGGAGTCTGGTATGCCTCGAGATTCTTCAAATATTGAACCCACTAATGTCTCTCCCTTGGATGGGTTCGGAGACGCTGAGCAGGCACCGGCTTCTTAGGGTGTTTTCAGGCCTAAAGATTTGTATATTAAACCAACGCCATCATCAAAAACAAGGCCAAGACCAACTACTATGTCTAAAAAACCAACGCATGAGCCACATGCTTAGGCCCCTATGCCTAAAAAACAAATGATCAAAATGGCTGAGGATTTAATTACCTTGATCAGGGGTTCCCAACCTCCTCCCTCTAAGAGGCCTAGGCAAGGCACTGATTATGAATCTTCAGATCAGGTTTCCATTTCTTCTGATTCCTCTTCTGAGCAGGAATTTTCTATCCCCCCTTATGAGGAGTCTAATGCAGAATAATCCATCCCTTCTGCTTCTCCTCCTGAGGATTTTTCTTTTGGAGAGACTTTGCATACCTTAAGGGAACATTTTCATTGGGAGAGTCAGGACTTTTCAGAATCCAAAAAGAGGCTTAGGGATTTACTTCTGCTTCTTCAGCATAGGCCTTTGGCTATACCTCCTGTTTTGGACATTGTTGATGATGTTTTCTCAGAATCCAGCATGGCTCCTGATTCCCTGCCTCCGGCTCCTAGTAAGCCATACAGATATTACAGGGTTCCTGACTCCCACAAGTTTCTTTTCAAAAGTCCAACTGCTGACCCTGAAACTATTTCTCAGTGTCCCAAGGGTGTTAAGGCTTCTACTGCTAAAAATCCTACCCCTTCTGATAGAGACTCCAGGGCGCTGGATAGATGGGGTAAGAAGGTTTATACGTCTGCAACCCTGGCAGTTAGAGCTTTAAACTGTCAAATTCATATGCTTAAATATCAACAGCATGTCGTGGGCTTACTGAAACAGAAAATTATGTTGATTTCTGATTGTGTGGAAAATAGAGTTACAGGATTTATTGCATTCAGCTGAACAAGTTGGAAAGCATACTTTGCAGTGTGGTTTTGATTCCTTGGAGGACTCTTGCAGGGCCGCCGTAACTGGATCTGTGATAAGAAGGCATGCTTGGCTCAAGGAGCAAAATCTGCCTGATCATGTTAAAGCTAAATTGTTGGATGCTCCTGTACAGCAGGACAGTCTGTTTGGTAATAAGGCAGAAGAAGTTTTAAAAAAGATGGAAGACAAAGCTAAATCTATGCAAACTGTAAAAGATTTCTTGCAAGCGCAGCCACCCAGGTTCAGTAGGCACTGGCCTACTAAGAATTGGCCCTTTCCAGTACCCAACAGAGCTGCTCAGGCTAAACCCAGACACTCCAAAGGCTCCAGGTTTCAGTCACAAGGATCTTACAGGACAAAACAATGGGGTGCTTCCACCTCCAGATCAGGAAGTAGGAAAGCACCACCCTACGGTAAACAGTCTCAATGACTTTCTTCTGCCATTTCCAAGCACTTATCTTTTGGCAGCCCCCTGGGGGGAAAACTAGCACTTCATGCTCAAAATTGGCATCTAATTACCCAGGACAAGTGGGTCTTAAATATAGTATCCCAGGGGTACAGATTTTATTTCCACATGTTGCCAATTCCAAATGGATGGCCAGATCTGCCCCCAAATCAGTGGGCAGAGGCCCAGAAACAAATCATCTCCCTCATGGATATGGGGGCTATCAAACCAGTACCAGAAAAGGAAAAAGGACAAGGTTTTTATTCAAGACTTTTCCTGGTACCCAGAAAAGACGAATCATGGCGTCCAATTCTGGACTTATCCAGTCTAAATACTTTCCTGGACATTCCAAACTTCAAGATGCTGACTCTACAACAGCTATTGCTTATGCTAGGCAAGAATGCCTGGTTGGTAACTCTAGACTTAAAAGAGGCTTACCTGCATATCTCAATCAGGGAATCTTGCAGAAGATACCTCCGCTTCAAAGCAGGCTATTTGCATTACCAGTTCTCTGCACTGCCCGTTGGCTTGTCTACTGCGCCCGGAGTCTTCACAAAGTGCCTGGTACCAGTAATTGCATTTTGCAGACAAAAAAACATTCAAATTTATCCTTATCTGGACAATTGTCTAATTCAAGCAGAGGACAAGGACACTCTTCTACAACATCTGGAGTTTGTAGAAAGGCTTCTAACAGGCCTAGGGTACACCATAATCGAAAAGGAATCACAACTGGTACCCTCTCAAATAATTACATTCCTGGGTGGAAGCTTGAATACAACTGCCCGGATGGTTTACCTCACACCGATCAAACAAATTCAGTTGACAACATACTTCAAACAAGTTGCCACAAAAACCCAGCTATCTGCAAGACAAATTCTGCAGGCTTTGGGGTTCATGGCATCCTGCATTCTACTAATTCCATATGTAAGACTGCATATGAGGAAGCTTCAATGGTACCTAAAAAACTTATGGAGTCAATATTGTCACAGCCTGGAAACAAGGATTCCTCTCATTCCTTGCCTGCAACAGGAGTTCCTTTGGTGGGCAGAGGCCTGTCACCAAAACAAGGGACTGTCATTCTTTCTACCCCCTGCCATCCAAACCCTGACTACAGACGCATTAGACTGGGGGGGGGGGCATCTGGCAGGGAGATGCATTCAGGGTGAATGGAGCCCAAATCAAATGCACCTACATATCAACCAGAAATAAATGCTAGCTGTACAGAATGCTCTGACAGCCTTCAAGGACTTCCTTCATCCAGGACAACTACTGATAAAGATGGACAACACCACAGTCATGTCGTACATAAACAAGCAGGGGGGTACCCACTCTTACCCCCTTTGAAGACTAGCCATGGCCTTGTGGAACACAGCCTTGAATTACCAAATACATCTACAAGCTCAATTCCTGCCAGGAAAGCAAAATACTCTGGCAGACGACCTAAGCAGAAATCTTATGGACCCACACGAATGGCAACTGGATCCACAAATCTTCAGCATGTTGACATGAAAATGGGGGAGCCCAGACTTAGATCTTTTTGCCTCTCCCCAAAACTACCAGCTGGACAAGTTCTACACAAGAACTCATCACAAAAAAATTTGGAAAATGGATGCTCTATCCTTCAGCTGGAAAAACCTATCGGTCTATGCCTTTCTCCCTCTGCCTCTGCTCTCCACGGTTTTACTAAAAGTCAGACAGGAAAAACCAAAAATGATTCTGATTGCTCCAGACTGGCCTCGCCAACACTGGTACTCTGTTCTAAGGAATACGTCACACCTTCCTCTGTGGTACTTGCCTCAGACACCTCATCTATTGTCTCAGCAGAACTTTCAAATTCTGCATACTCCGCTCCAAACCCTGAATCTTGCAGCATGGCTAATCAACTAATTTCTCCAATCGCATCTCTCAGTAAACCTGTGATGGATGTCATTTTGGAGGCTAGAAGGCCTAGTACTAGAAAATCTTATGCTGATAAATGGAAGAGATTCTGTGCTTGGAACCAAGCACAAGGAATAAACACATCAATGCCCAATATTCCTCAGATTTTGCAATATTTAACTGAGGCTTCACAAGGGCCTATCTTTTTCTTCTATAAAAATTCATGCCTCTGCCATCTCGGCTCATTACAACACAGAGCCTCCCCTCTTTTCTCATCCCCTGCTAAAGCAGTACCTCAGAGAGGCCAACAATCTGAGACTTCCCAGGAGAGCACCGACTTCTGCATGGGACCTCAATTTTGTGCTGGAAAAACTCACCCTACCTCCTTTTGAACCAGCTGCTACTGCAGACATAAAATGTCTTTCTTGGAAGACAGCCTTTCTTTTATCAGTCACTTCAGCTATAAGGATTTCAGAGCTACAGGCTCTCATGGCAGTGGAGCCTTTCTATCTTTTATCCGGACAGGGTGGCCCTCAGGACCAATCCTTCTTTTATGCCTAAGGTGGTATCCAGTGTGGCTCTTAACCAGACCATTCATCTGCCAACTTTTTTCCCAAATCCGCAGAACAAGGGGGAGTGGATTCTGCATTCCTTGGATGTACACAAGACAACTAAGATTCTACTTAAACAGGACAAAATCTCTTAAGAAAGTCTGAGCAACTACTGGTGGCATTTGCTGCAGTGGCAGAGGGGAAGGCTATATCAAAGCAGACTATTTCAAACTGGATAAGCCATTGTATTCATTTCTGCTACATGCACCATGGTAAACCTGTCCCCAAGGGGATCAGATCCCATTCCACCAGGGCTGCATCTACTTCTGCAGTTTTTCTCAGAGGGGTTCCTACCAGAGACATTCTAGAAGCTGCTACTTTGAGCTCAGTTCATACGTTCACAAAACATTACCATTTACCTCTCTTTTCTAAATCCAGGGCAGGCTTTGCCACTGCTGTCCTGCAGGACCTTAGAGCTGCTCCTAATGCTGTATAATTCCATCCTCCCATCCATAGCTTTGGGATTCTACCCAAATGTAATGACTGCAACAGTGAAACACGAAGAACATACGACAGTAGTGTACACTTACCATAAATGTAGATGTTCGAGTGTATTCACTGTTGCAGTCTGGGTTACCCACCCACCAGCCCCCTTTCTTCTCTCTTGTTATACCTCTTCTTTCCTTCACTATGCTCAAAAGCCTTTGTGGTGTATTTGCTTTTAGTTGGAGGTAAAAATTTTTGTGTTAAAATACATGCGCGCACACACACACACACACACACACACACACACACACACACACACACACATATATATATATATATATTTTGCTCCCAATGTGGGGACAACTGTACTATGTCCTTCTCTTCATGTTGCAGTATTCTATCCCACCCTCCATTCCCTTGATCCTTGTATTTCACTGGATGATTGTTGCCTCTCCTTTTTATCCTTGGACTGGTGTTCTGACTGTGACATTCAGTTCTGAGGATGGTACATGGGATGTCACTTATGTGGCCTACGGTCCCTGCTGCTTTCATGCAATGTCCTATGTACCTTGCAGTAGTAAATTCTTTTATACTGGCCAGATATTCGGGTCACCTAGGCTGAGAATCCCTCATGTTATGAATACTGCAACATGGAAAAGAAGGACATCTGTGGTTATGATGAGATTTTACACAACTATTCTTTGCTTGAGTTAGGCTAGCTTTTCTGCAAGTTCAAAACATAGATTTATGAAAAGAGATGACCAGTAGAAGAAATGCAGTAGCAGTAGTAAGTCTTGCTTTTGAAGGGCTAAGAATTTTCACATGCAGTAGAGAGAATCAGGTTTGCTGTTGTGATAGACCACAGTAGCAATTTGGAAGTCAGGTGTAACCAGTGAGTCAAAGATAATTCCTAGCAGTTTGAAGCTAGGTACTGATTTAAGAACTATTTGGTTTTCACCAGTAAATTTGGAGACAGTTTAGGGCAGGGTAGATGAGTAAGAGTTTACTTTTGTTTGCGAGTTTAATTGTAGTCCTGTCTTCTATCCATTTTTGAATACAGTTGAAAAACATTTGAAGGGGATACTGTGATCTCTAGGTCAGATTGTGAGGAGCCATGTAATGAGGTATTTTGTACATGATAAATAATGATTGTGTAATGTTGGCCAGATGGCAGATCATGGGCATGCTGTTAACAAATGTTGTAAATAAGAGAGGTTCAATGACTGAGTCATGGGTACACCTCCTTGAAAAGGATGTGGAGGGGGAGGTCAAGTCTGACCATCGTACTTATTATGTACAGTGGACAAGGTAGCTGTCAGTCCAGTTATTGGGTAGAGTAGCCAGGTATAGTTTAGTTAATCCAGAAATAAGAAGGTTGTAACTGGGGACTTGCAGTGTAAAAGGCTTCCACGTGTTGAAAAAGATGTCACAATTGTAGCAGTTTTCATTAAATTGTTCAACATAATTTGTAAATTTTAGTAGGGTTGTTTCAGTGCCATGGCCTGATGTCTCATGTTTTGAATATATGCTACTTTTTCCTGATTCTGTAGCCATGAGGGCTTTAGAAAAATTTTTCTGTGTACCTTCCAAATTAACATTTCTCATAACCAGCAGCCATAGCTACATGTTTTGTGATTTACATGTTTGGTGCAACTGCATTTACCATACTTAATGAAAAGCTCAGGCAAACATTCTGGATGTCTCACTTAGAGGCGAGTTTCTGTTTGATCTTAATAACTCTGGTCTAATTATCTTCAGCAGTGTGGTTGGTATGGCTTGTGTTTTATAGAGACTTATATTTATGTAGCAGATTAACGACCACATGGCCCACTTAGTGCCCGCATTGTTTATTGAATTAGAGGCACCCGCTGCTTATATATCATCTTATACTGCCTTCATTTTTCTCCACTTTTTGTATGAATGAACCTTGTGTGTGTTTAATGCATTCTTATTTAAATGTTTATTTTTCTGATATTTTGCTCATTGGTGTCACAAATCACATCACATATAAAAAATGATATCTGTTGTCTCTGTGTACTGATACTTTGTGGTTGATATCATTAATATTTAAACAGTTAACAGAATGTCAAAGTGATAGCCAGCTTTATATAGATAAAGTATATAGGAACTTGATAAAATGACATGTTACTGTAAATACTGTAACTCATATTGCTATAGTATTGCACTTTGTTTATATATTTATATAAAATGTCAGTTATTACTAAAATACTAGCCAGTTTAAAATATGTGAATGCAGATTGTTTACTACTTGGATAATTTTTTCCCCATGCTTCCTCTAAACTGAGGCTTTTTTGCTCTGTTTAAGTGTCCCAGAAAGTAAATGGAAACAAACAAAGCTAGATATTGTATACATAAATGCAGAAAGAGATGTATGATAGTCATGCAAGATGTTGTATATATGATCCATGTGGCATTGTAAAACGTGCATAATAAAATTTTAACTGGGTTATCAGTAAAAAAAAAAAAAAAAAAGAATAAAATAATATTTAGCACCGGAGTATTCTCTTTCCCTTTATTAAGCAAGAGATTTTGATATTCAACAATGGCATTATGTGTTTTAGGTTAAATCATATTCTAATTATTTCAATCCACTGCATTATCTGGCAGTGGGAATAAACACTTGTAGTTCCTCTAACAGATGAGAGGGAGACATAAGTTTACTATCATAGTTGTATTTATTTATTTATTTTACTGGTGCTATCTGGGAAATTCTGACTGGACCACAGTCATACCCAATTGGAGCAAAGGCCTGTGGAAAAAAGCTCCACACAATCACAGCTCACTTTGTAATAATAACAATGTACTTATATACACACACACACACACACACACACACACACACATATATATATATATATATATATATATATATATATATATATATGGGTCTACTTTGAAAGACCGACATGCCAGTTCGCCGACACACAAATCACCGAGACCAGATAACCGACAACACACAAAACCGACAACGCAAAACACCGAACACCATTACACCGACACACCGAACGTAAACAACACATTACATTACATAGCATAGCCACTAGCCCTAACCCAAACCCTAACCCTAAGGTCCGACACTATCGCACACTCACCCTACCTGCACCCTAACTCATTTAAACCCACCCCTAACCCCAAGGTCCGACACTATCGCACACTTCACCTACCTGCACCCTAACCCTAACTCACTTAACCCACCCCTAACCCCAAGGTCCGACACTATCGCACACTTCACCTACCTGCACCCTAACCCTAACTCACTTAACCCACCCAAAAACATAAAGCCCGTCACTATCGCACACACACCCTACCCGCACTCTAAACCTAACTCACTTAACCCGTCCCTAAACTACAGTCCCTCACTATCACACACTTACCTTACCCAAACCCTAACTCCGACACTAACACACACTCACCTTTCCCACAGCCTAATCCAAAATCCCACAATATCGCACACTTACCTGACCGCTCCTAACTCCGTCACTGTCGCACACTTACCGAGTCGCGATCACATTACCCTTGTCGGTCTTTCCGATGTCGGCAAATCACCCTTTCGATAAACTTACCTGTCGGTCGTTTGGTCTTCGTTTTCCGCGTGTCGGGGAATCGTCGGTTCGGTCTTTTAAAGTAGACCCATATATATATATATATATATATATATATATATATATATATAATTATAACAATGTACTGTACACATATATATATATGTATATTTATATTTATATATATGTGGTGGTGGTGCTGCGGTAGCGTTGTCGCCTCACAGTAAGACGTCCTATTCGATTCTCAGCTAGAGCGTCTTCTCTGTGGAGACGTGCGTGAATGGGCGTACCTTCGTTGAAGGTTGTGCGTCAGGGCCGGCAACTCTGCACATAAAAATCTACTGCCAATCATTAGCGGACTGGAGTTCCGCTGTAGCGACCCCTCCTAACCGGGAAAAGCCGAAAGACACACACACAAAAAATATATATATATATATATATATATATATATATATATATCTACACACAGTGGATATAAAAGTTTACACACCCCTGTTAAAATGCCAGGTTTTTGTGATATAAAAAAATGAGACCAAGGTA